>NC_092754.1:79945720-80062696 GCF_047496795.1 Chiloscyllium punctatum
TAATTCCCCATGACCTGAACAGGTGTACCATAGAACTCTGTCGTAAGCCAAAGAAGTGATTGCTGGGCTTCTTGCTGAGACATTTGGACCGTTGATAGTCACAGGAGAGGTGGTAGAAGACTGGAGTTTGGCAAACGTGGTGCCACTTTTTAAGAAGGGTGGTACGGACAATCCAGGGAACTATAGACCAGTGAGCCTGACGTCAGTGGTGGGCAAGTTGTTGGAGGGAATCCTGAAGGACAGGATGTACATGCATTTGGAAAGACAAAGACTGATTAGGGATAGTCAACATGGCTTTGTGCGTGGGAAATCATATCTCGCAATCTTGATTGAGTTTTTTGAAGAAGTAAAGAAGAGGATTGATGAGGGAAGAGCTGTAGATGTGGTCTATATGGACTTCAGTAACGCGTTCGACAACATTCTCCATGGGAGACTGATTAGTAAGATTAGATCTCACGGAATACAGGGACAACTAGCCAATTGGATACAAAACTGGCTCAAAGTTTGAAGACTGAGTGTGGAGGTGGAGGGCTGATTTTCAGACTGGAGGCCTGTTACCAGTGGAGTACCACAAGGATCAGTGCTGGGTCCTCTTTTTTGTCATTTACATAAATGATTTGGCTGCGAGCGTAGGAGGTATTGTTAGTAAGTTTGCAGATGACACCAAAATTGGAGGTGTAGTGGACAGCGAAAAAGGTTACCTCAGATTACAACAGGATCTTCAGATGGGCCAATGTGCCTAGAAGTGGCAGATGGAGTTTAATTCAGACAAATGCGAGATGCTGCATTTTGAGAAAGCAAATTTTAGCAGGACTTATGCACTTAATGGTAAGGTCCTGGGGAGTGTTGCTGAACAAAGAGACCTTGGAGTGTAGGTTCATAGCTACTTAAAAGTGGAGTCGCAGGTAGATAGGATAGTGAAGAAGGCAATTTGTATGCTTTCCTTTATTGGTTAGAGTATTGGAGTTGGGAGGTCATATTGCGGCTGTATAGCACACGAGTTAGGCCACTGGTGGAATATTGCGTGTAATTCTGGTCTCCTTCCTATCGGAAAGATGTTGTGAAACTCGAAAGGGTTCAGGAAAGTTTTACAAGAATGTTGCCAGGGTGGGAGGATTTGAGCTAAAGGGAGAGGCTGTACAGGCTGGGACTGGTTTCCCTTGAGCGTCGGAGGCTGAGGAGTGCCCTTCTTGAGATGTACAAAATTATGAGGGGCATGGACAGGGTAAAGAGACAAAGTTTTTTTCCCTGGGTTGGGAGACTCCAGAACTAAAGGGCATAGGTTCAGGGTGAGAGGAGAAAGATGTTGGGTGGCACGGTGGCACAGTGGTTCGCACTGCTGCCTCACAATTCCCGCCACAGGCGACTCTCTGTGTGGAGTTTGCACATTTTCTCCGTGTCTTCGTGGGTTTCCTCCCACAATCCAAAAATGTGCAGGTTATGTAAATTGGCTATGCTAATTTGCCCATAGTATTAGGTGAAGGGGAATGAGTCTGGGTGGGTTGCGTTTCAGCGGGTCCGTGTGGATTTGGTTCCACACTGTAAGAAATCTGATCTAAATGTAAAAGAGGCCTAAGGGGCAACATTTTCACACAGAGAGTGGTACGTGTATGGAATGAGCTGCCAGAGGATGTGGTGGAGGCTGGTACAATTGCAGCATTTTAAGGCATTTGGATGGTTATATGAAAAGGAAGAGTTTGGAGGGATATAGGCCGGGTGCGGGCAGGTGGGACGAGATTGGGTTGGGATATCTGCTAGACATGGACGGATTGAACTAAAGGGTCTGTTTCCAGACTGTACATCTCTACGACTCTATAACTCACACAGTAAGTTCTTAAATGCAATTACTTTGATTGGTAATTGGAGGAATACGTGTAATTGGAAAGTTAAAGTTAGGTTGGATTTTGTTTAAGGGAATAGGAATATAGAGGGAAAGACATCATGTCGCAGTTGCATAGAGTGTTGGTGAGAATGTACCTGAGTTATTGAGTGCAGTGTTGGTGACCTAATCTAAGAAAGATTACACTGATCAATGTACATCCTCCAGATTAATTCCACAGATGACAAGATTTTCTGATGGAGAGAGTTGTCTTGCAACCTCTCCAGTTTCAAAGCATGAGAGGTGATCGCAGTGAAATTTCAAAAATCTATGATGCATGTGATGAGGTGGAAATAAACAGGATGTTTCTCTAGCTGTCTACTCTATATTAAAGGCAAATAATGACAGGATAAGGGATATGCTATTTAAGGCCGTAATAAGGCAGAAATTCTTCCCTCGGAGGGGACTGACTAATACAGGGGCATGGAAGCCTGTTGGCAGGGCAAGATAAAGGAGAATCCCCAGATATTCTTCACGTATATCAAGTAAAACAGAACAGCCAGGGAACATGTAGGGCCTATTAGTGACTTGCAAAGTTGCATCCAAACTCAACTTCATGGTAGAAGGCTGTTTTTGTGATTGGAACCCAATTTCCCCTGGTGTACCGCAGAGATCAATGCTGTGCCCCTTATTATTTGTGGTATTCATAAGTGATGTGAATGTGAAGTGGGTAGGGGGAGTGTGTGAAGTAAGTTTGTGTTTGACACAAAGATTGGCCGGGTGGTTGGCAGTGAGGAGGAAGGTCTTATGATACAGGAAGATACAGATAGAATGGTCAGATGGTCAGATCAATGGCAAATGGAATGTAACTCTGATAAATATGAGGTGATACACTTCGGAAGAAGGAACCAGACAGGGGAGTACTCAAAGAATGGCACCTCACTAGGAAGCTCAGAGGGTGCCTCTCCATACATTTCTGAATGTGATTGGAAGTGATAATTGATGAGTTCAGCATTATTGTAGACAAAGCATTTATTCATTGACCCAAAGGTTATACGAATTTTATATGGCACTTTGGTTAGGACAAATGAAATATTGTGTGCAGTTCTGGGAGCCACATTACAGGAAGGATGTGATTGTACTGGATGAGGTGCAGAGGAGATTCACCAGGATGTTCCCTGGGATGGAGCATATGAGCTGTGGAGAGAGGCTGGGTAAGCTCGAGTTATTTATTTGGAGCAGAGGAAGTTGAGTTGGTAAGTAATTCAGGTATAATATTACAAGGGGCATGGACAGGGTGAATAGACAACAGCTGTTCTTTTTAGTCAAAGTTTCAGCTTCCTTACAGTCTGAAAACAGGAAATGGAGAATGGAGAACAGAGAAACATGACACAACTACTTCACTTCTGTCTTCACAGAAAAATACATAAACAAAGCCTTCCCAGCAATAGGAGTCTGAGGAGGAAATTATGTTGAATGAAATTAGTAAATAAAATAATTTGGTGAAATTATTGGAACCGAAAATAACGGGCATAGAAAAAAAATCAACACACATTGATGAAATGGGAAAGATATTTGAGAAACTGACTGGTGGATTAATTACAGAAAAAAATAATAGAGGCATTGAACTTGGATTTTTCAGCAAGAATTGTAATAGAGTCCCAAGCCTAGTGTGCAAAGTAAATGCAATTGGGATGGGGGTAATATATGAACATGGTGTTAAAATGGGAGTGTTGACAGGAAACAATGAGGAGGAATAAATGGATGGTTTTCAGTTTGGAAGGCTCATGGGGCATCGCAATGATTGGTGATGGGGCGCCAGATATTCACAATACATCTCAAACATCTCGTTGAGGGAATCAAATGCAAAGTTTCCAAGTCTGCTGACGGAACTAGGATTTTGAAAATTGAGGATGATGTGAAAAAATCTTCAAGGCGATTGAAACAAATGGAGTGAATGATTATATTTGTGGCAGATGAAGAGCAGTGTGGATAGATGTGATGTTGTCTACTTTGTTGGGGAACACTAAAATGCCAGCCAACCATTTAAAAAGGGAGTGGTTGAGAAATGTCGATCTATGAAGACACTTTTCCTCTATTATTGTTTGGACAGACCTCTGATATCCATGCAGGGCAGCGAGTTCTGAAGACAGAAGCCAATACTGGAAATACATTGACACAGAGACCAGTTTACGCAGACCCATCATGTGGGGAGCTGTAACATTGAAAAGGATCTGGGATCTCCGTTGTACACCAGTCACTGAAGCAATATTGCAGGAGCGGAAAGCAGTCAGGAAGATAAATGTACAGGACTTTGGTTAGGCCACATTTGGAGTACTGTGTGCAGTTCTGGTCGCCTCACTTTAGGAAAGATGTGGAAGCTTTGGAGAGGGTGCAGAGAAGATTTACCAGGATGTTGCCTGGAATGGAGAGTAGGTCGTATGAGGATAGGTTGAGAGTTCTCGGCCTTTTCTCGTTGGAACGGCGAAGGATGAGGGGTGACTTGATAGAGGTTTATAAGATGATCAGAGGAATAGATAGAGTAGACAGTCAGAAACTTTTTCCCCGGGTACAACAGAGTGTTACAAGGGGACATAAATTTAAGGTGAAGGGTGGAAGGTATAGGGGAGATGTCAGGGGTGGGTTCTTTACCCAGAGAGTGGTGGGGGCATGGAATGCGCTGCCCGAGGGAGTGGTAGAGTCAGATTCATTGGCGACCTTTAAGTGGCATTTGGATAGGTACATGGATGGGTGCTTAATCTAGGATAGAAATGCGGCACAACATCGTGGGCCGAAGGGCCTGTTCTGTGCTGTATTGTTCTATGTTCTATGTTCTATGTTCTATAAATGGGGTGTTGACCCTCATTCAGGTGGACTTGACTCCAGGAGTAAGGGTGTCTCAGTGCAGCTGTACAGGCATTGGTGAGACCGCAACTCGAACATTGTGCAGTATTGTGTGCAGTTTTGGCCTCCGTACCAAATAACGTACAAACCTGAAATTGAGGGAGTGCAACAAAGGATTACCAGACTGATCTCTGAGATGACAGACTTTTTGTGAGAGCAGAGTTTGGGGTGACTGAGCCTGTATCCCATGGGGTTGAGGAAAATGAGTGGAGATCTCAGAGGAATATATAAAACACTGACAGAGTTAGGTAGATTGGAAACAATGATGATAATTCCCCTGGCTGGGACGTCTAAAACAAGGAGCCACAGTATTAGGTACAGACAGGTCACATTGCATTTAGATAAGAATAATTATCTGCACTCAGAGACTGGTGAACCTGGGAATTCTCTCTCACATAAGGCTGTGGAAGACAAGGCATTAAAGACTATAAAGGATGTCGAGACACCGAAGGGGTGGTGGAGAGAGCAGGAGTATGGTGTAGAAATAAATGTTCAGTCATCATTATATTGAACTGGACAGCAAATTCGACAGATCAAAGGGACTACCGCAGTTCCTATTTTATAGCTTCACAAGGTTAATCACATTAAGGGATGTGAACAGTGAGTGGGGCAAGTGCATTGAGGAGATGTTCAGACATTAACTAGAATGGGGCAGGCTCAATGTGCTGTATGGCCTATTCCATTTCCGATGTTTCTGTACGGTCTGTGGGAAAACTCTGTAAATGTTGTCACAAGTTCGCAGATGTTAAGAAGGGGGTCTCTGCCGGCTCAACATGACTGTGTTTCCAGTTCCCTTTTCCATACTGAGGCTGGGTGTTCTGTCCGGTTTTATCCTTGAAGACCTCGGAGCAGTTTGATACAATAGAGTGTCTTTCTTGGCCTTTTCAGAGACCATTCAAGTGTTTATCACATGTCTGTGTGTTTGGTGTCACATTTAGGCCAGACCAGGAAAGCACAGGAGATTCACTTCCTGAAAGTACATTGGAAAAGAAAATTGTTGTTTACAATCGACATTGACTTCAAGGTCACTTCAAGGTCTCGATATTTTATTAATTGCTTTTAACTTCCACCAGCTGCCAGAGCATTAGCCTGGTCTTGATTATTAATCCAGTGACTTTTCCAAAACAGCATCATCTCCACATGGGGACCTATTTGAAGCCACACTGAGCAAGTTATGTCTGTGCTGCTTGACAGCTCTGTCAAAATGAACTCCAAATTTGACTATCGTGATGAGACTGAGGGGGTTGGAATTGGTCAGATTGTAATTATTCCCCGCTTAGGAACTGGACATAGCTGAGTCATTTTCCATATTGCCAGGGAGATGTCAGAGTTAGAGCTGGAAGGAAACAGCTTCCCCAGGGACAGGGATAGTGAGAGTTGGAGCTGCCTTTTTTTAGAGACATGAAATGGCCAAAATTTAAAAGTCTACTTCAGTTGTCTGTTTTTGAAAAGCCACAAAATAGCCAGACATTAAAATAGATTGCTTCAGCATTCGCGAAAAAAGTGACTTTGAGAAGGAAATAATTCCAAGGCCAAAGAATGGATAATCTGATTCGCAAGATTCTGAAACATGCTAACATAGTGATAAAGAAGGTTCTTGTTGCGAAAAATTGATGATTTGTAACAGAACACAGATGAAATAATGAAATTGTAGCACAAAAACTCTGAAGAATCACTACAAAAGGTAACTTATTCTGATCTCAGTAAGGATTCTTTTCATCCTCAAAAACAGCAACTCAAGTTATCTTTCAGAAGCCAGCTTGGCCTTTGAAACTGTTTACAATCGTAAAAAGTTCTAGTTAAATATTTGGTGAATAATCATGGACACAGATTTCAACGTAATTATAAAACCTTAAACAGATGCCTGGCATGTCTTGTCCAATTCGCTAAGAAAAAGATTAACAGTAGAAATAATAATAATATTACGAATTTTGTATCAGAATCAACTTTTTAATGTAAAATGTGAGAAGTGGTAGCCTGCCGAATGGAGAATAGAATTTATGCAATCCTTCAAAATAAACAATGAGTCACTGGAGGGTTTGCCTCTTCTATTAATTAAGGACTCGGTTCATTGTGTTATCCCAGTATTGGCGGGAGCATCAATGACTGGACTAACAGGGATCAGTAGCTCGAGAGACAGGGGGAGGAGAGATCAGAATCTGAGGACATTAGACTGGAATGTTCCATTAATGGATCAGAATCTGAGAACCTTAGACTGGAATATTACAACAGACAGGAGTTTATCCTGTGGTTTTTTTCTACCTTTCTCAGCCTTGGATGTCATTAGCATCACGGATCGAAGATATCCTTTGGATTATTCAAGGTGGTTACTATCCCATCCTCGCTATAGTTGGTGTTCCTGGAACAGAATTATTGTGATCAACCCTGAGAGTGTTGTTGTGATAGTATTTGGGGTATTGTGCACAGATTTTCTCTCCTTTATAAGGAACAATCCTCTTGGCAGAAAGAGTATAAAGGAGTTTCGCCTGACTAATTGTTGGAATGATTGTACCATCGGGAGTGCATGAGGATTAATCTGTGGCGCTTTGAAGAATAAGAGGTGATTGCATTGAACTCAAGGTGATGGACAGTCACTCATTATATTCCAAACAGAACTAAAACGGTGATAAATTCCATGTTTTTTTTAACTTGGTTTACATGATTCTCGATGGCTTAAAAGACTCTGAGAACGTTCCTCTCACTCCACACCACTCCCCATTTCGATTGAGAGAGAGAGAGAGCCAGTCTTTAACTGAACTCTTCCAACATTAATACAGTGCATTTGGTGTGTGATCATACATATAACTTCACGTTATCCACCATCGCAACAGGAGTCACAATACCTTCATTCTATAACAATTTAACAATCCCCACCAGCTTCTGACCCCCAAGGAGAACATGGATCTGTCTTCTTGGAGATGGAAGATGCCTCCTTGAGGCTTGGCACAAAACATTTGGCTTCCTCCCTCAATGGCCGCAAAATACGTTAAAGTATCATTTGTTCCACAGGCAATGGAGCCACGAGGAACATTGTGAGCAGTCTATGAGTGCAGTCTCTGCTCCATTCGTTTTCCAGGTTGGAGCATCAATAACACCCTCCTATTCCTGTGTAAGTGTCTCGAGAGGTGAATGGTCTCCTACTGGTTCCATAGAACAGGTTTAGGGGTCTTACTGGACTCTGCCTGTTCCTGTTTAACAGCTCAATGTACTGATCAGACGCCTCCTCTTCTGTGGAACACGCAGGAGGATTGAATGGGCTGTCCCTCTTCTTGTTCAGTCATTTCGATGGGCTGAATAGTTTCTACATATCCGGGTGTAACCAGCTTGAGATGCTGAATGAGCTCCTCTTTTAACTGTGGAAATGTGCAGTGCCTGGCCGTTCTGTTACATGAATGTTACCGACACTTTAACAGCACAAATGTGAATGTTGTTCGGGTCTTGCTGAATATGGACACAGACCCGTTCAGGAGCTGAGTGCGGACAAAATATTCTGAATATTGTGTGATCTTCAGTGATCACTCCGCTTCTGATCTTGAGATAAATGGGGGGCGTCGGAATGGGGGCACATAGACGTTGACGAAGGAACTGAAGATGTTTGTGCTGAGGAAAGTTAATCTGAGGATCTCCTGAAGAGATGTCCAGGGATTGAGAGGATTGTCGGCCACCGACCACAAACATCTTCCTTTGTGCTCTGACAGACCCCAACCAGTGAGGAGGTTAGACCTGATTCTCATTAAGCTCAAATAAGTAGGTGGTCCCGATAACACCCGCAGTCATCTACTGCCTTGATATCAAGGCCATTCACTCTATCCTGAGCCCCTGTGTTCACCTCTTGTTCATATCAATCAGGTGACGGTGTATGTGTAGAGGGTGTTTTCCTCTCACAGAGGATAATCAATGTCAGGAATTATCTGAACTAGAGAGTTAGGGGAGCTACATCACTGAAAGTATTTAAAGAGGTGGTACATGAATCTTTGACCTGTCAGTGAGCTGAGGAGTGTGAAAAACTGGGCATTAAGGAGGAGTTAATGCTAACAGTAGATCAGCCATTATCAAATACAATGGCTTGACCGTCCAAATTACATATTCCTGTTCCTTATGTTTTCATTTTCTGTAATTTCAAAGTAAATGGCTGTAATTTCCCTGGATGTACTGTTATTGTATGCTGTAATCAGAGAGAACAAAGCATTTTTGCATCATCTCTGAGTGAGGTATGGAGCTTTATTCATAACGAATCCTGGTCTAGACCAAGACCAACAAATGAAGCACAAGTTGCAGAGAGGGGACACTCTGTAAACAGACCAGTGGCATCTTTCAAAACCAGCCTCGATTTCCAAATAACATTTTCCAATCCGTACCAATCTGAGTGTGACAGTTGTGAGTGATTTAATGAAATCCTGTGTTACTGTGGACCAGGTATTTGGAGCAAGTGGCCCCCATCTGCACCTTGCAGGAGCTGTATGAGGCTGAATGCACCATAGTAACACGGGACTGTGGAGCAAGAGTGGGTCATCAGACACTTTGTCACTGCTCTTCCATGAACTATCATCTGATTAAGGTCTCAGCAGCACTTTTCTGTCAGTACCATTTCCCTACATTCATTTTTCTTTCAAATGTCTTACATAGACAACTTTGAACAAATGGAAATATCCAAGCATCACAATCGTCTGTGGAAGGGAATTCACACCTTAACAACCCTTTGAGAATCTCTTGTTTGTGTTCTGACCAATGTTGGAGGGTCACTCATGTCTTTTCCCACTCCTCTATTGGTGAAAGCAAATTTTAAATGTAACCAGTTGAGTGCTGTGCCCAATGATATAGGTATCCGACTGGGTAATTTTCTGGAAAAATCTGAGACACAGAAAGTTGAACTGTGAAAAAATGGTAAAATCATAGAGTGTCCCAAATATGTTTCTGACTTTGAACTTATTCTGCTCACACAAATGTCTGGGAATGCGGATTTCTTCCCGGAACAGTTGGATTTGGCTGAATTCCCTTTGTTTCGAGCTGTGCAGAGATTCCTATGAATCCTCATCAGGAATCCTCCACGAATGGTAAAGATGACTCAGGATTTTTCTGCTCTTACACCTTGTTTTCAGGCAGAACAAAGTAAGGTAGAGACACCAATTGGCTGCTGCTTCTGAAGCAAGTAATATTTTTCTCCGTCTCTGTGTGGAAAAATACAAGAATGTCAACTGAACACCAAAGTGGACCATGTGCACTCTCCATGTACATTCTCTGGAATGGATGATAATAGACTGTATGCTGTATGCAGCATCATTGCTGTTGTTGTGCACAGTGCCTTTCATTAGCAAAAGAAATAATGTGCCCGTTTTATGATTTGATGAGATGCTTATATGCATCAGCGTAATTTTTAAAAATGGGTTGATATCTTCATAAGATTTGTGTTAATACCAATGCATCTCATTCAAAAAATTATTATCTAGCTTTAGACTTCTTAACAAGAGAAAATATGTATCCAGCTGAAAGACTTCTCTGAAAATCGTGGTTCAGTAAGATTTCTCATCTCAGATCTAAACAGATAATCCCCGATAACAAAAGGCCTTCATTTCAGGAATGAGTAAAGGGAAGCATCTTTGAACATCTTTAAAGGAATTGACTCCTTTTTTTTTAGTTTAGAGGATCAGAACTGCACCCAGTGTATCTGATGTGGTCTCAGCAATCCTTGCACAGATACAGTGAAATATTCCTAATTAAACCCAATACCCGTTGCCACAAACATTATCATTCCACTTACTTTCCGAATCACTTGCTGCATCTGCAGACAGACTTCATATGATTCATGTACCAAGAATATGAAAAACATCTGCATCACAGAGTTCTGCAATCTCTCTCCATTTAAATTGTTCCCGACTGCAATAGACAACTCACATTATATTATTCCTGCTGAGGGTACGCTCACTAACCTACCCTGTCTACATCATAATGCAGATTCGCTACCTCCATTTGAAGATCAATTGAATGATCATTTTGGTGTCCGAGGTAGTTCAGCTTTGATCCATTCAGTCCCTTCATCGAGATATTTTACATAGATTATTGATCAGTGATGACCCTACAGTGATCTCTGAGTCAAAACTAGTTACAGTTTTGTTTAAAAAAGTCATATATCACTACTGTCTATTTCCTGTTAGCGACAGCTTCCCTGTTCCTGTGCAGCAGTTCAGGCGGGTTGAATGGCCTCATCCTGGGCTGTGTAATGTACTCAACGAGCTGAATTACTAAATCAAATATTTCTGTGTAATTCTTTTGAGGGGCAGAATGGTCTCCTCCCGTGTCATTGTAACGATCCAGTCAGGCTGAATGGGATAGTCCTCTACCCTGTAATCGCACTCAGTGGTGGATTGAGGGAACAACACATGGGGTAGAGACAGCAGTATATCTCTGTAACGGCCGGGAGCGTGGATTGAGGGAACAACACATTGGATAGGGGCAGCAGTTGGCCATTTGGTGGCACCATTCAAAATGCTCATGGCTGATCCGAGTGTGTCTGACCATCCGTCTCCTGTCTGTTCCCAATAAACATTGACTCTCCTGTCCGGCAAAGATCAGTCAAACTCAAACTAAAATACCTAAATTAACCGAGTCTCCACTGCTCCCTGAGGATGAGGACACCACAGATAGCACAACATTAAAGGGAAAGGGACATCCTTCTTTCATTGTGGGACACATTTTTTAAAAACTGTGTTAACCTCATATCAAATCACTGCCCCTTTTCGAATATAGTGGTACAATAACTAGGAATAGACATTAACAATTCTGCACTCCAATCTTTTCCCACATTACCACTGACTGTTTCCAATCAAATATGTTGCTGCTGCTGTCTCAGGAAGAGAATACCTGATAGCATAACACCACACAAACATTAAAAAAGGATCAGAATTAGGCCATTTGGCCTATCGAGTCTGATATACTTTAAAGCCATTTCTATAATGTTCCTCAACATCATTCTCTTACCTTCTCCCAGAATCCTTGATCTCCTTATAAATCAGAAACTTATTTATTTGTGTCCTAATGGCACTGACGTCTGTGTCTTAATGTGTACTTAAGTGTGTGTTTGTCCATGTACTTGTTACTTTTGTATTTGTGTGACTATATCTGTCTGTCTTTGTTTCAGCCTGTGTGTTTCTATCTGTGTTTGTGTCTATTTGTGTGTGACTGTTTATGTCTTTGTGTGCTTCTCCGTGTGTGCATGCTTATCTCCTTGTATGCATTGTGCATGTTAGTATATTGGGGTGTTTACCAATACGTCTGTGTATTTCAATGCCTGCATCTCTGTGCAATGGGGTATCTGTTCATCTGCGAGTGAGAGAGATGAGGTTGGAACTGACAGTAGGTTTGAATTGAGAATTGCTCTTTACTAAACACTGCTCCTTATTTGGTTGGTGGGACGTAGATGTTTCCGAATCTCCACACAAGGCCTCCTGGTCCTCTCTGGCTCACTCCAGGATCCTCCCCACATATCAGGGTAGGGGGATGAGGGAACGGATATCTGGCACTCCACCACCCGGCTTGGCCCGTTCTGTCCTATTCCAGGCTGTTTCTCCTGGAAAGGGAAGGAAGGAGTGTGGGTGGAAGTGGATGGTCCTGCTGTTCGTGCTGGACTCGGTGAGGTGTGATATGGAGAGGTGGCCGGAGGGAGTCTGTCCATAGTGTTGTATCCATGTCGTGCTATTAGTGTGTGGGACTATTGCATCAGGGACAGAAAATGTGAGGGATGGAAGGTGCTAAATTCAACAGTGAGAGTGGTCGTGCTTGAACCTTATTGGAGTTAGAGTATGAGTCTTGGTCGAGGGTAGGTGCTATAAGAGACATACAGAGAGTGTGAGGGAGCAGTGAGAATATACGGTGACACTTATCCTGACAGAGCGGAATGGATATTGATGCTTGTCCTGTATTGCTGGACATGTCTTCAGATCATCTCAGCATCGAGGTGAGCCTCCCCGAATGTCTTATCCAAGTCTATCACTAATAACGACACAGGCTCTGTCCCTCAGATTCTATAGAATGGGTTTGGGTGGGTCTTACAAATAGCAAGGAGAAACAAATTTGTTGTGTTATATATCTGAACCAAAACTGTCGCGCAAATATTTGGCATCATATGCTCTGGAAATTATATATGCAACTATACTCAAAGGGAAGCTATGACATAGTGATATTATCGCTGGGCTCTTAACCCAGAGACCCAGGTAATGTTCTGGGGACATGGTTTCAAATCCTGCCATGGCAGATTGTGTAATTTGAATTCAATATGTATCTGGAATCAAGGGTTTATGATGATCAGGAATCCATTCCTGATTGTTGGAAAAACTCATCTGGTTCACTCATGTCCTTTAGGGAAGGAAACGGCTGTTCTTATCTGATGTGGCCTGCATGTCACTCCAGATCCAAGGCAACGCTGTTGACTCTTAACTGCCGTCTGGAATGGCCATTAAATGCTGGTTATCCAGCTAAGCCCCCCATCCTGTGAATGTGTAACAAATACTCGTGGGTTCTGCAGTAATAATGAATGGTGTCAAGTTGCATTGAAACTGAATTAACTAAGTGACTGCTAATGTTGTGAAAAATAAATTCCTTAAGTGTATATCAGGTAGGTTGGAGAGTATGTTGTGAACCAAACTAGAGAGCAGATTATTTCTGATTTCGTGTTGTGTGATATTGATTAAGGATGATCAGCCATGATCATATTGATTGGTGGTGCAGGCTCAAAGGGCAGAATGGCCTACTCCTGCACCTATTGTTTATTATCTATTGTGTGATCAGAAGGACTAATTACTAACCTTCCTCTGAAGCAGCTTTGGAGGAATAGAGACATTAATATGTTGTATTTTACACGGCGTCTGTATTCAATGTGGAATGGTTGAACATTCTGGTCAAACATCATGGAAGCCCAGAGGTTAGAGGGTCAAGTTCGCTCCAGTGAATTGGGAAAGTACAATATAACTTTCAGTAGGAGAACAATGGTTGTTAGACCCATATAGTATTACCGCACGGAGACAGGCCATTCGGCCCAAACTGGTCCATCCCGGAAAAAGCATCCATTCACACTAACCCCATTTCCCCGCCATTTCCCTGTATCCTTCTAATCCTTTCCTAACTCTGTATTTGTCCAAATGTATTTTAAATTTTGTGAATGTACCCGCCTCAACTACAGCTGTCAGCTCATCCCATATGCATAACACCCTGTGTGTAAAAGAAATTGCCCCTCAAGTTCCCTTTTACTCTTTCCCCTCTGACCTTAAATTGATGCCCTCTAGACCGTGATTGCCCAATCCTGGGGAAAAAAAGACTGAGTGCATTGACTCTATCCATGTCTCCCATGATCTTACACACTACTATCAGATCCCCCTCAGCCTCATACATTCTAAAGTACAAACTCCGAGCTTGTTCAACCTCTCACTATAACTCAGACCATTGAGTCTTGGCAACATCCTTGTAAATTTCTTCTGCACTCTTTCCAGTTTAATAACATCCTTCCTCGAGCAAAGTGAACAAAATTGAACATGGCGTGACAAGTATGGACTCACCAACATCTTGTATAACTGCAACATAACTCCCTAATTTCGATACTCAGTGCTCTAACTGATGAAGGGCAGTGAGTCAAAAGCCTGGGACTCCACTTACAGAAAATCGTGCACCTGAATTCCAAGGTCACTCTGTTCCACTGCACTCCTTAAGGCCCTGCCAGTCACCATGAAACTCCTGCTTTCTAAAATGCAAGAACTTACACTTATCTGAATTAAACTCAATTTGTCTTTTCTCTGCCCAATTCCCCACCTGATCAAGGTACTGCTGTAATTTCTGAGATTTCTGATAACCTTCCTCACTGTCCACGATACCACCTATTTTAGTGTCACCTTCAAACTTACAAATCATACCTGTACATTCTCATCTAAATCATAGATATGTGTAATATATGAATATATAGTCCCAGCACCTATCCCTAAGGCATTCCACTCATCACAGGCCTCCGGTCCAACCAGCATCCTTTCACGATTGCCCTCTTGTTCCTATCATCAAGCTAATTTTGGACCTAATTTGCCTACTCCCCCTCAATTCCATGTGATCTAACCTTCCAGAGCAGCGTACCATGTGGAACCTTATTGAAGGCCTTACTGAAATCTATATATACAGCCATGTCCTTGCCAAAGTTACTGGTCACTTCATCAATGCAGTCTAACAAACTTGTGAGCCATAATCCTCCATTCACAAGGCCCTGTCTTTCCAAATGCATGTATATCTTCTCCCTCAGAATCTTGTCAAATAACTTACCTGCTACAGATTTTAGGTGTACTGGTCTATAGTTCCCCGGTTTTTATTTGTAGCCCTTTTTGAATAACAGCACAGCATTCACTACCCTCCAGTCCTCCAGGACCTTACCCATTGACGACCGATGATGCAAGAGTACCAACCAGGGCCCCCGCTATTTCTATCCTGTCCTCCTGCAGTGTTCCTGAATATATATGGTCAGGACCAGGAGATTGATAGAAATACTACAAAGTCTGAAAAATATGTCTATTTATTTCAGGTAAAACACCCAAGAGTGAGAAAGTGAGTTAACAATGATTAGCATAATAAATTAAAGATCACACGAATCACAGGAAGTAACTTCAGAAGAATTCCAGACATTGTGGAATCCTGAGAATTCTCAGAAAATTACGATCCAGAAAAGCAGGGCCATGAAACGGGTAAGGAAATCAAAAAGGGAACATGCATACAAACAAAAAGGAACACAAGGACTGCATAAATCTATGATCTATATTTCAAAGGAAAGAGAAAAGCATAGTCAAATGTGGAAATCTGCAATCAGGAGAGACGAGTTTATTATGGATAACAGAGAAATGGCCAAGCAAATAACCAGTTACCTCACATCTGTCTTCATGGAGGAAGATCCAGAAAATCACCCAGAAATACGAAGTGATCGTACAGGACTTGTGGATCGAAAGACAGAAAGTCAATTTATATCAGTAACAAGGCTCTACTTGAACATGCAGCTGGACTGAGCTTTGCTAACCTTGACAAACTAGTTGTACTTCATACCAAAATCTTCAGAAATAAACCACTAATTGAAGTATTAGTTGCACTGTCGATGACTGTGCACCATTACCCAGTGCATTCTGCATAGTCTGGAACCAAGCACTACAGATGAACGGGAGTGATCCAAGCATCTACAAAGGGAAGAAGAGATAGTGTGGAGAACTGCAGACTAATTAACTTGACATTTGTGGGGAAACTGTTGGAATCTATTATGTAGGATGTGATATTCGTTATTGAGAAATTAACAGCAACATTGGAGAGAATCAGTATGTATTTCTGAAAGGGAAATCATACTTGACAAGCTTTGGAATTGTTTGAAGTTGATTCTTACAGCACAGATAATGGGGAACCAGTAGAAATGGCATACTTCAGATTATCAGAAGGTTTTCTATAAGAACTCACACAATGAGTTTGTAAATGCAATGAATGTGAAGGGTATTTGGAGGAATATATGCAAGTGGTAAGTTAAAGTTTGGATTGCATTGCTTTACGGGAGTCAGAATATAGATGTGAAGACATGTTGAAGACATGTTAACAGCGTGTTGGTGAAACTGTACCTGGAATATTGAGGACAGTTTTGGTCACCAAATCTGAGAAAGAATGTACTGACCACAGAGGAAGTACAATGGACATTCTCCAGATTAATCCCTCAATTGGTGAGATTGCGCGATGAGGAAACTCGGCCTGTGTTCTCTAGAGTTTCAAAGAATTACAGATGGGTCACTGTGAAATGCATAAAATTCACAAAACATGTGACAAGTTGGAAATTAACAGGATGTTTCTCCGGCTGCCTAATACACAATCAAGGGAAATAATGGCAGGATAAAGGACAGACCATTTAAGAATGCAATAAGGAGGAAATTCTGCATGCATTGGGGACTAACTAACACAGGGACATGGAAACCTGCTGGCAGGGCAAGATTATGGATTCCCAATTATTCTACAAGTGTATCCAGCGGAACAGAATAACCAAGAAACAGGTAGGTCTCATTAGGCCAAATTGCATCAAAATAAAGTTTAGTGGTGGGAGACACAAGGTGGTGGTTGACTCCTTTTGTGACTGGAGGCCAGTATCCAATGGTATACGACAGGGATCAGTGCTGTATCCCTTATTATTTGTGATTCGGAGATGCTGGTGTTGCACTGGGTGGACAATGCTAAAAATCGCATAACAACAGATTATAGTCCAATAGGTTTATTCGGCGGCACTAGCTTTCTAAATGCTGCTTCTTCATCAAAGCGCACAATCACCTGATGAAGAAGTAGCGCTTTGAAAGCTGGTGCCTCCGAAAAAACCTGTTGGACTCTATTCTGATGTTGTGTGATTTTCAACTTTAATATTTGTGGTACTCATAAATGATGTCGCTGTGAATATGGACGAGAGGTGGGGAGTGTGATAAGTAAGTTTGTGTTTGATACACAGATTGGCCATTGGCTGGCAGTGAGGAGGAAGGTCTTAAGTAACGGGAAGATACAGATGAAATGGTTAGATGGACAGATCAATGGCAGATGGAATGTAACCCTGATAAATATGAGGTGATACACTTTGGAAGAAGGAGAGGACTCAATGAATGGCAGCACACTGGGAAGGTCATAGGGTGTTTCTCCACACATCCCTGAATGTGATGGACAGGTTCATACACAATTTGGGAAAGCACAGAGGACTGTAAACATAACCTTGATTCATTGAGGCACGGATTATAAGAGCTATGCGGAACTTTGGTGACGCCAAGATGGAATACTGTGTGTAGTTCTGAGAACCATATTACAGGAAGGATGTGAAAGCACGGGAGGGTTTGAAGAGGAGATTCACCAGGATGTTCCCTACGATTGAGCATATCAGCTATAGAGAGAGGCTGGATAAACTTGAGTTGTTTAGTTTGGAGGAAAGGAGGCTGAGGGGGACGTATTCAAAAGCATAGGATTACGAGGAGCATGGACAGGGTGGATGGACAGCAGCTGTTCCTTTTAGTCAAATGGGCACACTTTTAAAGTGAAGAGTTTGCGGTTTAGTGAGGATTTGAGGATTGCTTTTCAGCCAATGTGTATTGGGGTCTGAAGTGCACTTCTTGAGAGGGGAGATGTCATGACAAACTCAAAATCATTCGAAAATACACGGTTGTGCACTTGAAGTGCCTTAAGATACACGGCTAGGCGTATTGTGTCGGAAAGTGGGCCTTATGTAGACCATGCTGTATTTCTGATAGTACAGAGTCTTTGCTTCTGTGATTGTATGGCTGTAGAAGGCCAATCAGTGAGTACCTTAAAATAGGAATTGATAGGTTTCTGAAGAATGTCTTAACAAAGTCTATAAGACAGAACTTACGATATTTTCTGAAAATATGTTAATGGCAAAATTAAGAGAAAGAAATGTGCAGCTTTCTTACAGTTTGATGTCAGATAATTGAGGACCAGGAAATGGTAGAACTATGTAACAAAAGTTTCAGTCATGCCTTCACAGAGGAAAACAAAATAAAAAAGAAAACTTCCTAGCAATACTAGGGATCTTTAGTCTGGTGAGAAAATGGGAATAGAATGAAATTAGCAACTAAACAGTTTAGAGAAAGTATCGGAATGAAATTAATGGACGTAGACAAAGTCAACAGAGATTTATGAAATGGTAATCATATTTGAGAAAGTGGCTTTTAGCAACATTATGGAGAAGGTATCAATGTAATACGAGTGGAATCTCAGAAAGATTTTTGATAAAGCCCCAAGCCTATTGTGCAAATTCGAATCCTGTGGGACTGGGTCTAACGTATGGTCATGGTTTTAGAATGGGAGAGCTGGCAGGAATAAAACAACATTTTTTTTAAAATGGAAGGCTAGGAGGATATAGCAAGGTTCGTGTCTTGGGCCCCAGCTATTCCCAATACAAATCATATATTTGGTTGACGGGCTCAAATGCAATATTCCCAAGTCTGCTGACAGCACTAAACATTGTCAGCCTGTGAGTTGGCGAGAAAGATGTACAAATGCTCCAAAGTGACTGAGACAAGTGAAATTACTTGGATAATATGTGGCAGATGGAGAGCAATTGGGAGAGATGTGATGTTGTGTACTTTGATGGGAACAATAGAATGGCAGCCTCTCATTTGAAAAGGGAGTGGTTGAAAAATGTTGTTCTACAAAGGAATTTAAGCTGCATTTTCATTTATTTCTGCACACCCCTCTGAGTACATGCAGGACAGTAAGTCTGAAGCTCGAAGTCAATACTGGGAATGGCATTGATACGTTGACCAGTGTATATAGACCCAGCAAGTGGGGAGCTGTAACATTGAAAGATGACATTGTACCAGTCACTAAAGCAATATTGCAGGAGCAGAAAGCAGGTGGACAGATCAATGATGTATTTCACCTTCATTACAGGGGAATTGAGTGCAGGAGTAAGAGTATCCTACTGCAGCTGTACAGGACCTTGGTGAGACCCCATCTCTAACATTGTACAGTATTGTGTGCAGTTTTGGGCACCTTACCCAATAAAGGACAAAGCTGACATTGAGGGAGAACAGGGAAGAATGACCAGACTGATCTCTGGAATGACAGACTTGTTGTGGGAGCAGAGTTTTGGGCGACTGGACCTGTATTCCATGGGATTTAGGAAAATGAGTGGTGATCACAGTGAAATATATAAAACTCTGACAGGGCGCGACAGATTGGAAGCTGGCTTGGATGCCTCAGACAAGGGGCCACAGCATTCAGTACAGACAGGCCACTTTGCATTGAGATGAGAATAAATGTCTTCACTCTGAGACTGGTGAACTAGAGTGTTCTCTCCCAGCTCAGGCTGTGGAAACCTAGGCACTGAATATAAATAAGGATTTCTGGAAATTAAAAGGATAGCGGAGTATCGTGTGAAGATAGAAGATCAGCTATCAATCCAGGTTGTTCTCCAATAACTCAGTAGCTGTGTTCCTGTGCAACACCGTGTTGTGCAAAATCGTGCAATATTAATCATGGGGTCTATGGGAAAAAGAGGGTAAGGGGCGAACCCCCAAAATTATTAGTAAAGCCAAAAATTTAATTTAGTCTAACACACATACTAGCAAAGTCTAAATAAAACTTTAAGTCACATATTGTAATAAAACAGTGCTGTAAATGTAACACTTTCAAAATACAGGTCACTGACTACAGCAGTGTACCTTTCACCACACTCTTCACCAGAAAGCACGTGAGGCTGACTGACCACGTCATGTCGATGGGGAGATTCCAGTTCTCCTCAAGAATCTCCCCACAGTTTGAAATAAAGTTCTTTCTAAGTGGATAATACAATTCCCCGTTTCAGGCTCAGTTTCAAGGCTTCCAGAGCGGATTACATTCCTGTTTTAGCTGAACACATTGATTGTACATTTTGCAGACAGAGGATCCTGAGGCTGGGTTTTGCTGTTCAGTTGGTTCCCGGCAAGGAATTGCGTCACAGTGAACGGGAATTCACTTTATGGAAAAAGGTTCATGAATCACATTGCAGCCAAATTTTATTTAATCAACACGCGTTATCTGAGAACTGCCTGTATATTGAATGGAGGAGCAAAATTGATGGGTTGAAGGGACTACAGCAGTTCTAATTTTATATTTCACAATGTTTAAAAATATTAAGGGATATGAATATTGTATGGGTAAAACTGCATGAAAGAGGTGTTCGACCATTAACTTGCACAGAGAAAGCTCAATGTGTTGTGTGACGTACTCATTTCCCGAAGTTCCTGTACAGTTTGTGGGAAAGCTCAGTAAGTGTTGTCACAAACCGTCAGACGTTAGGAAGGAGGTCTCTGCAGGGTCAACAGGACTATGTTTCCCGTTCCCTTTTCTGAGACCAAGGTTGTAGCCAGGTGTTCTCTCCGGGTATATCCTTTAAGAGCTCGGAGCAGTTGATACAATTGAGTCTCTTGCTTGGCCGTTTTAGAGACTATTGAAGAGTTTATCACATGGCTGTATGTCTGGAGTCACTGTTAGGACAGACCAGGAAAACATGGAGATTCACTTCCTGAACGTACATTGGGGAAGGAGATCGATGGACTCAAGATCACTGTTACTGAACCAGATTTTAGATCTTGATATGTTAATAATTGTTTTTATCTTCCACCAGCTGCCCGAGCATGAGCCTGGTCTTTATTAGTAATCCAATGACAATTCCACGACCGCACCATCTCCACATGGAGACCTATCTGAAACTACACTGAGCTGGTTATTTCTGTGCTACTTGACAGCTCTGTCAAATAGAACTCCCACCAATTAGACTGTCGTGATGGGACTGATGGGGTGGTAATTAGTCAGATTGTATTTATTTCCCTCTTAGGAAACTGGACATAGCTGAGTAATTTTCCACGTTGCCAGGGAGATGTCAGAGTTGGAGCTGGAATGAAACAGCTTCCCCAGTGACACGGCGTATTGTGCAGCACAAGTCTTCAGTCCCATTGCAGGAATGGTGTCAGGGCCCATTGCCTTTGTCGTATCTACTGTGTTCAGCGGTTTCTTCATGTCACGTGCAGCGGATCGAATTGGTTGAAGACTGGCATCTGTGATTCTGTGGGCATCATGATACGGTAAGTTGGAACATCCACTCAACACGTCTGGCTGAGGATAGTGCAGACACCACATACTTGACTTTTACACTAATGTACAGGACTGTTCCATTATTTAGGATGAGGATATTTGTGGAGTCCTCTCCCCCAGTCAGTTGTTTAATGGTCCGTCGACATTCATGCTTGGATATGGCAGGATGACAGTGCTTAGATCTGATTTGTTACTCGTGGTATAATTTCTGCCTCTGTACCAGATGTTAGTTCTGCTGTTTCGAGAGAAACCAGCCAATTGCGGTAGCTTTAATGGGTTTTCATCATATAAAGGTACACATAGTACTGACCCTGGCATGTTCACCCACACTCATCACTGAACTATAGATCGGCTTGAGGGTAATGGTGGACTGAGACATTATCCTGAGGGAAAGGTTACAGATTGTCATTGAATACAATTCTGCTTCTGCTGTTGCTGCTGTGACCTACAGCATCAGATGATAACCCAGTTTTAGCTGCAATATCTACAATTCAATCCTACTGACTGTCCCTCAGTTCACACCGAGACCCATTCACCCATTAACCCTGTACTCAGTGACCTACTCTGGTTTCTGATGCGGTAACCCTTCCATTTTCATATTCTCATTCTGCTGAAATTCTTTCCATGGTGTCACGCCTCCAATTTGTTACTTTAACTCAATCAATTTAAGGTACGAATCTGAATCTTTTCCTTTCAGTAATACCATCTTCTGTATTTGAAGTGAATGTGTTTCCTTCTGTTTTTCTCCCTGACCATAATTCAGAGCTCTGCAGTGACAGTAATGCCAGCCTTATGCAGTTTCAGAGTCAAGGAACTTGTCACCATGTGTTATCGTTCAGTTCCCAGTGTACGGCGCTCCATGTTGGACAGGATGTTTGGGCATCTTTGACATTCGTCGTTGGAAATTGTTCAAAAACAGAAATTGCTGAAGAAATTGCTGAAGATGTTGCAGCATTTTATGGAGTGAATGCAGATATAAACTTTCAGGTCCAGTGAACCTTCTACAAAGCTGCCGGTTTCTCTAGCAATTTTTGGTATTTTTATTTCCAGCATCGATCGTTATTTTGTAATTGAAAATATGTTCAATGCCGCTATTCATTTCTGGAGAAACTCAGCAGGTCTGTCAGCATCTGCAGAGACAGAGAAACAGAATTAGTGTTTCAAGTCTAGTGTGACATTTCTTCAGAACTCGAAATGATTGGAAAATGTGCTTTAAATCCCTAGCCAGAATTGGGGAATGGGTGACAGGGGAAAGAGGGTGTGGCAAAAGATAAAAGAAGATTCTGTGAAATGAGTTTAAATTAAGATGCGATGGGGAAAGGGGTTCTCTCTATTGAGTGCAAGATAAGGAAGATACAAGCACAGAAGTTCAATGGGAGGCCAGGTGGGGGAATGTTGACTATATGGTATTATATAGATCTGGCCATAGATACGTTTTCATTGTTGAGATCATCACCCCCGTTAGACAAATAAATTCAGGTGCGTGACTTGTTATTGGCACTAAATAAGCGTTTCATGCTGCCTCAGTATTGTAATATGGAGAAAAACAAATAATAGTATGAAGTTTTGGTTGTGTATTGTTTTATTGTCATGTTTAATATAGTTTCAAATTTGCAGCACTTATCTTTACATGTTTGTTCTTGAAGTTAGTATCAGATGGAGTGGAGAAGGTTGTGGGCTGACATTATAGAAGTTTATGAAATCATGAGAGGTATGGATCGGGTGAATACCCAAGGACTTTTCCACAGGAGGGGAGAGTTCAACCATAGGAGGCATAGGTTTAAGGTGAAAGGGGGAAGATGTAAAAGGGACGCAGTGGCAGTGTTTTTATACAGAGTGGTACGGGTATGGAATGAGCTTTCAGAGGAAGAGTGGTAGATGCCAATATAGCTATAACATTTAAAACTCATTTGGATAAACATACGAATGGGAAACATTTCGAGGCCTATGGGCCAAATGAAAGCAGATGGAGCTAGTTTAGATTGGGAAACCGGGCCCGCATGGACATTAAGAAAAGCTTCACGCAGTGTCAGTGAGGGTTTGTGAAAGGAAATTATATTTTGCCCTGTAAGATCATGCAAAGATTTATGGAGATGCCTGGAAATATAACAAGCGAACTTGATAAAGGGGATCTGGTAGACAAGAGGCTTTTCAGAGATTTTCCGCAGGGTATTACAAAATAAAAGATCTTACTCAAGCCGGAAGCTCGTAGGATGACGGATAATGTATTAACATGCGATGATGACTGGTTAACACATAGAAATCAGTGAGTCAGGATTAATGGATCTTTATGATAAAGGTGTATCTGCTGGATCACCACACATATCAGTCCGATGGCATCAGTTATTGCAATCTATACTGACAGCCTGAAGGAGGGAGCTGAGTGCAATATACATCCGAGTTTGTGGAAGACACTGAGAACCAAAAGGCTGGCTGTTATTTAATGGAGAGGACTTCCAGAAAAGGAGGAGTTCAAAGTGATTGGAGTCTTCCTGAGTATGAAGCATCACGTCAGCATGCTGATGCAGCAAGTAATGCGGTTGGATCATTAACTGGTTTCCAGAGATGAAAGGGTTGAGTTATTCAGAATCTCTATAATGGTGAGGTGATTATTCATTGGAGTTTAAATGAATGAAGAGGGATACTGTTGAAATATATAAGATACAGAGCGGGCTTGAGAAGGTAGATGTTGAGAAGTTGCTCCCAATCGTGGGCAGAATGTCGAACTCGAGGATAAAGATACCGAATAAGGAACATCGATTTCAATCTGAGATGCAAAGTGATGCCTTCTCTCAGAAGGTAGTGAATATCTGGAATTCCCTAACCCAGAGAAATGTGGAGAGATACAGGAGTCAGCATGAAAGTGGAGTTGAGCCCTGGAGTAGATCATCCATGTTCTTATTTTATGACAGGGCTAGCTTGAGGTGGCGAATGACATACTTCCGTTCCTATTTATTAATTTCACATGGTAAGCTATTGGAAACTAACAGGTTATTTTCCTGGAAGTCGTGTTGCACAATGTTGCATTCAAGGACAGCAGATGAATTGTTTAGGTTAACCTTAGGTGGGGTATAGGGGCTGTATACCCAGCGTATCTAAGTCTGTAACATGACCCACATCTGGAGCAGATGTTACAGAGAGGGGAAGCCTGGAAAGAGAGCTTGGGGGTGGGGGTCAGTTCCTGACCCAGCCTGAATTTTCCAAGTAGTTTTCCGAAACTACACCTCACCATCGGAGTGGCCTCGATGTGCCTCTGTGAGCAGGTCTGAAGGGTTGAACATAACATCAGAACATGGGGCTGAGGCACATGAGTGGGCCATTCAGCCCATTGACACTACTCCACCAGTAAATAAGGTTGTGGTTCATCTCATTGTGTTCCCAGCTGCACTTTGCTCCCGATGCACTATTATCCTTGATTCACCTGTTTATGGAAAATCATTTTATATTATATCGAAGCCAGCCTCGATATAATGTAAAGATTCCGAAATCCCAAACTTCCGGGAAAGAGAATTCCCACTGGAATAAATTCCCACTTGGTGAATTTCTCCAAATTCCTGCTCTGACTGAGGTTAGAGGGTGTCACTGTTTCATTTTTATCCCACTCTTCCACTGCTCTGAACAACTTTAAAATGTAGCTTTAAAATGTATTGCTGGAAAAGCGCAGCAGGTCAGGCAGCATCAAAGGAGCAGGAGAATCGACGTTTTGGGCATGAGCCCTTCTTCAGCAATGAGGAGGGTGTGCCAAGCAGGCTAAGATAAACGGTAGGGAGAAGGGACTTGGGGAAGGGGCGTTGGGAATATGATAGTTGGAAGGAGATTAAAGTGAAGGTGATAGGCCGGAGAGGGGTGGGGCGGAGAGGTCGGGAAGAAGATTGCAGCTCAAGAAGGCGGTGCTGAGTCTGAGGGACTGAGAAAAGTTGGGGAGAGGGGAAATGAAGAAACTGGAGGAATCTGCATTCATCCCTTGTGGTTGGAAAGTTCCGAGGTGGCGCTCTTCCTCCAGGTGTCGTGTTGCTCCGGTCTTGCGATGGAGGACGCCAAGGACCTGCGTGTATTTGGCGGAGTGCGAGGGGGAGTTAAAGTGTTCAGCAACGGGGCGGTTGGTTTGGTTGGTGCGGGTGTCAAAACGGTGTTCTCTGAAACATTCTGCAAGTAGGCGGCCTGTCTCCCCAATGTACAGGAGGCCACATCGGATGCGGCGGATGCAGTAAATGATGAGTGTGGAGGTGCAGGTGAATTTCTGATGGATATGGAAGGATCCCTTGGGGCCTTGGAGGGAAGTGAGGGGGGAGGTGTGGGCGCATGTTTTGCATTTCTTGCGGTTGCAGGGGAAGGTGCCAGGAGCGGAGGTTGGGTTGGTGGGCCGTGTGGATCTGACGAGGGAGTTGTGGAGGGACTGGTCGTTCTGGAACGATGATAGGGGTGGGGAAGGAAATATATCCTTGGTGGTGGGGTCCGTTTGGAGGTGGCGGAAATGATGAAGGATGATACGATGTATCTGGATGCTGGTGGGGTGGTAGGTGAGGACCAGTGGGGTTCTGTCCTTCTGGCGATTGGAGGGGTGGGGTTCATGGGCGGAGGATTGGGAAGTGGAGGAGATGCGGTGGAGAGCATCGTCAACCATGTCTGAGGGGAAATAGCGGTCTTTGAAGAAGGAGGCCATCTGGGTTATTCAGTATTGGAAATGGTCTCCCTGGGAGCAGATGCGGCGGAGACGAAGGAATTAGGAACATGCGATGGCGTTTTTACAGGGGGAAGGGTGGGAGGAGGTTTAATCTAGGTGTAATCTAGGTAGCTGTGGGAGTCGGTCCGTTTATAGTAAATGTCCGTGTTGAGTCGGTCGTCTGAGATAGAAATGGAGAGGTCTAGGAAGGGTAGGGAGGGGTCTGAGACGGTCCAGGTACATTTGAGGTCGGGGTGGAAGGTGTTAGTAAAGTAGATGAACTATTCTCCTAGTAAACTTTAAATGTAACCAGGTTGGTGATGTGGCCAATCATAAAGTTCTCAGACTGCGTCAGGTTCAGTGACAGGAACAAGTCAGGCAGATTTCTTTAGTCAGCCACAAATAACTAATAGAACTGTCGGATGTGCATGGTGGATATCTGGTTAGCACTGCTACCTCCCATCATTAAGGATCTGCTTTCCATATAACCTCAGGCGACGCAATGTGTGGAGTTTGAGCATTCTCTCTGCAGTTTTCTGTGTGGGTTTCCTCCCAATCCTCCAATTTCCTCCAACAGTCCAAAGATCCGCAGCTTAGAGTGGATTGGTTTTACTAAATTGCCCATCATTCCCAGGGATATGTAAGTTAGGTAGGTTAGTCATGGGAAATGGGTAGGGGGGCAGGTCCGGTGGATGCTGTTTGGCGGGTCAGTGTGGAGTTGATGGATGGGATGTCTTACTTACACACTGTAGAGATTATGTGAAAATGACAAGAAATTTAGACTATACCCAGTGGGTATCTATCTGATCCACTCTCATCTCGGTCTTGTATGTTTCAATAAGATCATCTCTCTTTCCAAGGGTGACCTGTTAAATTCTTCATAATATAAGGTACTCATTCCTGGAATGCGTGAAGTAAAACATCACCGAACTGCTTCTAACGTAATTATATTCTTTCTCAGAGAAGGAGACAACGAAAAAATAATCTCACACTCAGATCTTGAGTTTTATTTTTTTTTCCTCAGTGTTGTGGTTCTTTGTAACTCTCTTCCCCACAGAACATTGGAGGCAGAGATATTGAATAATTTTGAGGAACAGACAGAAGGTTCATAAATAACAACGGTGTCGAGGATTATCAGGGATTGGCAGTAATATGCGGTATGGGGGTAAATGTAGACAGTGGTACCAAATGACATTGCTCCAGAACATCCAGGAATATAATTCAAAACGAAATGGTAATGTCGATAAAATGTTAAGGGGGAAGCCCAGATGGTGGCGATCTGGAAGGTCTGTTTTAATGGGGTCTGCATCAGAGCACAGGCAAAGTGGTTCTCTAACCCACCCCATCCCTGCCAGTTACTTAACATTCAACACTAAAAAGAGCGATAGAATCTTTACTAATCCCGTTTCGTCAAGTGGAAATGACAAAACATGGGAAAGGATCGATCAAGTCACAACATGCAGTGCACCCGTCAGAAGCATCGAGCAGGCCTGAGGCTGTAGCTGCAACCCACTCTGCTCGTTCCATAGACCCAGTTACTCACCAGCCCTTGGTCACTGAGTTCACCAATTTAAGTGAAATGATTGAAGGCATGACTGAACAGAAGTCTAGCTGTGGCTAGAACCGCTCTCAGACGTGCTCCAAAAACATGACCAGCAACTAGATAGCCTTGGAAACAGAACATACAATGTCAAGTGCCGAACTGCATTGACAGAGACTGCGATCAATTCCTCTCGGGAGAGGATCCTCCCCCTTGAAATACAGGTTCATACCTTAACTGAACAAGATGACCTCCTCGAGAACAGGGACAGGACGAAGAGTGTTCACATCGTCGATCTGCTGGGCCCGACGCCAGGTGGTCAGCTTTGATTTGGCTGCTGTGATTCCTTCACTTCGAAGCTGAAGTTCATTGGGTTATGGCACGGTGGTAAGACTCAGACCAACGCCTTTGCCCTGTCCTTGTACGGTTACATAGTTACAGGGATAAACAAAGACTGATGGAAGCTCAGTGTGGTTTCCGATGGCTTTAATTCACGAGAGCTCCAGGATTATGTTCTTTTATGACTTTTCAACATCGGTGATTCAGGAAAGAAAATCTTTTGATGATATCAAGAGAAGAGTAAGTGAACTCGGGATTCAGTATTCCTTATGCTCTGTATTGCTTTGAATGGGTCAATGAACTCGTCTGATTCTCCAGAGAAAGTGAAAACTTTGTGGATATTTTAAAGAAAGCTGGATGTTGAGATAATCATGTTTCTCCCTTAAAGAAATTTTGTTGGATTTTTCTGGTATTAACCAGTGTTGAATTATAGTCGGGGATGGGTAGAGTGCACACTTTTAACTTCTTCATTAGTATTACTACTTGTTTTCTCTTTCTTTGCTTGTGTCGGAGGTGTGGCTCAAGCTGGAGGGAGTTACAAAAGTAGTTGTGATGACAAACTGCTGACCTAAGGACAGTTGAAGCCTGGTTTTTGTTATGAATTACCCTGAATGCCATATTGGTCGGGGGGAGAAGATAAAGTTTTGGGATATGTAAGCGCCTCCAAGGGGCGGGGTAAATTTCCATATAACGTGTCATTGGCACTTGGGATTTTGTTTCGTTCGTTGTTTTTTTTAATGTGTTTAGCTTTGGAAAGTTTTGCGAGCTTGTTAGTTGTAGTAGTAATAGTTTGTATCGTTTTAAGGGTCGCTGAGTGTTTTATCATTAATGTTCAGCGATGTGTAATTCGATGTGAAACTCTCTCGAATTCAAATGTTGCTGCAATGTGTTATGGATTATAATGTGGTTAAATAGTGTACCTGAAACATTAAGGGCAGTGATCTGCCAGTCAAGAGGAAAAATGTAATTTCTCGTCTTAAAATCAAAGAGGGTGGTTGTTGCCTATTGCAGGAGATGCACCATGATGACAAGGAACATTTGATGTTACAGCAGGGCGGCTTTGATCGGGTTTATTTCGCGTCTTTTAATACTACGAGTAGGGGAAAAGTCAGAATGGATTGTAAGAATCTTCCATTTAAATCACTAGATTGCATTAAACACTCATGGAAGGATCATAATCCTCAAAACCTTGAACTATAGGAATTAATACAGTGTTTTGAATTGCCACCCAGTGCACCCGCTGAAAATCCTGGTAGATGCATTTCCCAAATTAAGTTATCTTGCATCGTGGCACATTGTTGTAGAGGATATTTCAACTGTCTTATGCACCCCACTGTGGACAGAATGACCAAAGGTCCCCAATACCCTCGTTATAATGTACGTAATTAGTGGATTTGTGTGCAGAATCAGAGCTGGTGGATGTCTGGAGGCAGTTCGACTTCACAAGAAGAGATTTTATTTTCTTCTTGAACCCGCATAAATAGCACACGAGGGTTGATCTCTTCCCCATCCCTGAAACAATCTTAGGTTCGCTGGCATCCTGCACAATTGGGAATATTACCCCAACATACTTGCCCCAGTAATGGGATAGAAGTCACATAAGATTATGTTGTTTGTAGATGAAGGTCTTATGTTTTTGTCAAATCCCGCAATTTCGGCAGCTCACGTGATGCAATGCATTAATTCGCTCGTCACCTTTTTGGGCTTTAAGATTAATTTTACAAAGTTGGAGGCCATGCCTATGGGAGGCCTTAGGGAAATACCAGATTTTGAGGGTAAATCCTGTTTTTGTTTTAAATGGACGGGGGTGGGTGGGGGGAGGGAGGTTTCTCTATTTCAGTATATTCATTACATCCGTTTTTGATCATTTATTTAACAGGAACTATGTCTATTTGTTTGAAAAATTAAACAAGACCTTCAAAGAAGGGAGGCACCTCCAATATCCTGGCTAGGTCAGATAGCTGTTCTTAAAATGAATGTTCTTCCTCATTTACTGTAACCCGCGTGAAAGCTTCCTTTTATGGTTCCCAGACAGACATTTAGGAACCATAAGCGACTCTCTATCAAGCTAACCAAATTTTAACTGCCCCACATTGTGGGGAGTAGATCTCCCAGATTAAAAGCTATGAATTCAGGTCTTTTTTATCCTATGTTAGTGCCTGGGCCGCTGATGACTCGGCGTCAATAGGATTAGATATTGAACCCTCTCAGACAAAGTGAACCCTTATTGGTCTGCTGGTCTTAGACAAAATGAGAATATTTATGGAGTATTGTAATAACCCAATAATTATCAATACTGTTAAAGCATGAAAGACAATGCGTCAGATTGAGGGCAATACAGTCAAAACCATGTTTCTTACACCTATAATTGGTATGCCGGGTTGTCATACTGGGATAATGGATTCCAGGTTTAAACTGTGGGCAGCAAGGGGTGTGTCTTACTTGAGTGATTTAGAATTAGTAGAATCCTTACAGTGTGGATTAAAGCCCTTGGGCCCAGCAAGTCCACTTTGACCCTTTGAAGAGTAGCCCACCCAGACCCATTCCCGTACCATCCTATATTTCCCCTGACTAATGACCCAACCTACTCATCACTGAACACTATGGGTGATTTATCAATAATCAATTCATCTAATCAACACATCTTTGGACTGTGGGAGGAAACCCACACAGACAGGCCTAGAATATGTTAACTCCACACAGCCAGGCATCCAATGCCGGAACCAAATTCGGAACCCTGGTGCTGTGAGGCAGCAATGCTCACTACTGAGGCACCTCGTGCTTTTTGAGGGAGAAACAATGATGTCATTTGATCAAATAACTCGTATGTATGGACTGGCTAGTAGAGACCTCTTCTCTTTCTTTTCCAGATCAGAGATTTGATTTTAAAAACACACTTTTACCAGACTCTTACAGATCCAATAGAGAGAAGAGGGTGCTTATTGCTTAGAATACACTCTCCCACAGTACCCTTTATCATTAGTTGGAGAGTGTCCCCTCAGACGAAACTGTGCAGCTTTGTGATGTCTGCGAGAGAGAGTTGGGGGTTCAGAACACTTCGGAGCCAGAGGAGGATATTTGTGAAAATGCTCGAAGAATTTCATCTGTAATAGGACCCTTTCCATGCAGTTGGAAATTCTTCATAGGGCCTATCTGACCCTAGATTATCTCCCAAAATTCAAAATGGGATTATCTTCAGCATGTCCGAAATGCAGAATGACTACAGGCACTCTTACACATTGCATGTGGTCCTGCTGCAGGCTTCATATATATTGGAGCACTGTATCAGGTGTGATAGAGTGGGTCGAGGGGACTGAATTGGAGATGGACCTGGTTTCTCTTTTCCTGGGCCTGCCCAGGGTACTTTACACAGATGCACAAGTGAAAAAATATCCTTAGTTTCTGTGCTAGGAAAAGCATTCTGTTGTGTCTGAATCACCACCCCCCCCCCAAAAAAAAAACCCAACACCCTCCCCCACCCCCCGCCCGGGTCTGTTGGGTCGTCGTAAGCTCTTCATGGAGAATATCCATTTGGCCATTCTCACCAGCATGGTGCACCAAAAACAGAGATTTATATAAGACCATGGCAGACCTTTTTGAATTACCGTGATACAGGCTTATCTGCCACTCTCAGAAGGGCTTTTATACAGCCATGACGATATTATCTAATGAATCTTATATCCAAAGAGGAAGAATAATGAACATAAAAAGGGATATCAGCTAATGCTCTTGAAGAACGAGAGCTATCATTTTGTTACAATGAGCAGTATTATTTATTAATTATTTACTCTTAATTTTTGTTTTTCTTCTGTCCGTTTCGCGTTTTTAACTTGTTTTGTATTTACATGCACATGGGTGCAATTTTGATCAGTTAATTGAGTTGTGTTGTTATTGGTTTATTATAATATTAAAATTCTCTTTTTCAATAAAGATATTTTTAAAAGTATTAAAATGCTAGCATTGATAGAATAGAGTCCCAAAGAACTCTCATTAGACAGTCCACTCATGGTGGTTTATCCTGAGGGTCACCACATCTCGGGTGATGGGGTGAGGTTGAGACAGCGTCCCCTTCTTGGTAACTTCTGTCAGTGTGAGGAACTGAACCTGCGCTGTTGAACTCCCTCTACATCACAAACATGCCGTCCAGGCAACTGAGTGGGAGACTGTGTAACTGTTACACACAGAAACAGTCACAGACAAAGGGCAAGAGAAACACTCATAACAAGGAAAGTGGTACAGTTCAGATAACGGATATAACATTTATGGAGTATTGTCATAACCCAATAATTATCAATACTGTTAAAGCATGAATGACAATGCGTCACATTGAGGGCAATACAGTCAAAACCATGTTTCTTACCCGTATAATTGGCATACTGGGTTGTCATCCTGGGATAATGGATTCCAGGTTTAAACTGTGGGCAGCAAGGGGTGTGTCTTACTTGAGTGATTTAGAATTAGTAGAATCCTTACAGTGTGGAAAAAAGCCCTTGGGCCCAGCAAGGGTAAAAACATTCTCTGCTCGAAATTGTATTTTATAACAAGACGTATTTAGAAGTTGTTTTTGGTTTAATATCATTATGGTGAGTCAACTGAAATAACCAGAATTACACAGTATGATTGGATATCTATAACCATAAAATGAAAGTATATTTTTATTTGGTCTGTGTAAAGCATGCTGACTGTTGCATGAAAGTATACAGTTGATGGAATATACTGTTAGGAGAGTGCGTTCCATCGGAAATGCCCTCAAACAGGCGCTTGAAGAAAATTGGGGTAAAAGTGCCTGAGTGCCGTCTGGACAGTGACAGGAACGCAGAGGGTTGAATGACTGAAAGCTCCAGTATCTGAGAAAAGCACCAGATCAGCTGGGAACTTATTAAATGCTAGAGCACATTTGAAGGGCTGAATGGCCTCAACATGGTTTGAAATATGTGTGATTTGGAAAAGTGCATCTCTACTCCTTCCTCTTATGTGGTTATACACTGGGGCACTGCCATTTTCCTGAAAGTGGGCATTATTTCGAACACTATCTGGAACATTCCATATTCGGTGTTCTCCAGAATATTCTCTAACTGTGTTGGGGGGTATTGCAAAGGCGAGAGAGAGAGAGAGCAAAGCTGTTGCATGCGGCAGTGAGAGTGGTGGAGCATGAGCCTTGGTCGTGCTATAACAGATATACAGTGAGTGTGAGGGAGTAGAGAGACCAATTACCCTGACAGACCGGGGAAGGTTATTGATGCTTGTCCTGTTTTGCTGGACATTTCTTCAGGCCGCAGATGCTACACTGAATTTGGTGGTGAGCACAGACCATGCTCGGTGGGTCTGGTGGTATGGCCCCCTCTGAGAAGGCAATGGCCCCGCTCTGCACTAGCCCATCCACTATGCACACCATGCACCGTCAACAAACTATCTGCCATGCTCGGGGTAAACTGTACAGGGCAGCTCCAAACTGAGAAAGCTCAGCCGTATGCCCCTTGGCCTTTTAAAGATGGCACCAGTGACAGGGAACACGGAATATCTCGGGAAACCCTGGCGACTATGAGTACCTCCAATCATGATGGATGGGAGAATCGAGCTGGCATTCAATGAGAGCTGGGTGGGGTGGGTGGTATTTAATGAGGTGAGTTCGATAAGATAGCACCAGGAAACTAGCTCAGCTTCGCACAGACAATCCCTCTGTCACACTCAATGAAAATGACACTGAGACAAATTCCTGTTTTATACAGTTCAATGAGCCGAAGACTCTGCTGTCCTCACTCCCAATTACAAAGTTGCAGAACAAATGCTCATTCAAAACTCCCCATCGCCTGAACTCACAGCATTATTCCATTCACTCATAATTCTTCATAATACTGACCCGTGTTGCATGATACTATCGAAATGTCTTCATATCAGCATTCTGAAACCTGTGAACATATCTTTCCATGACACTTTTTCTCAGTCTGTCCCTCTCTGTCTCTATCCTGAAACACACGTAATTACAGTCATACATTTCTACTGCATGGAAACAGGCCCTTCGGCCCAGCGTGGATGCCGACCAAAATGTGCATCCACACTCACCCCATTTCCCTGCCCTTGCTCCTTTCCTATCCATGTATTTATCCAAATACCTTTTTAATGTTGTTATTGTACCCATCTCAAACACTTCCACTGGCAGCTCATACCAAAGGCTAAACACAGTCTATGTAAAAACGTTGACCCTCAGGTTCCTTTTTATTTTTGTCCTCTCCAAACATTAACAGATGTCCTCTAGTCCTTGGTTTCCAACCTTGCAAAAAAAAAATTGAAATATTCACCCTATGCATCGTTCTCATGATTTGATAAGAGGTACACTTCCATATAATCCCCCTCAGTTTTCTACGCTGTAAAGAAATATGTTCTAACCTGTCCAACTTCTCCCTATAACGCAGACCCTTTAGCCCAGGAAACATCTTTGTAAATTTCTTGTACATTCTTTCTCGTTAATAATATCCTTTCTAGGTCAAGGAGAACAAACCTGAACACAATACTCCAACTGCAGCCTCACCAACATCCTGTACAACTGCAATATAACGTCCCAACTTCTACATTCAATGCCCTGATGTAGGCCAGTGTGCCAACAGCCTTCTTCACTGTCCTGTATATCTGCGACTCAAATTCAGACAACCATGCACCTGATTTCCAACATCCTTTTGTTCCACTACACTCCTTAAGGCCCTCTCATTCACCATTAAACTCCCACCTGAATTTGACTTTCCAAGATGAAACATGTTGCATTTATCTATATTAAACTCCATTTGCTATTTCTCAGCCCACTTCCCCAGCTGATCAAGGTAGTGCTGCAATTTCTGATAATGTTCCTCACTGTAAATAATACCTCCTATTTTAGTGCCATCTGCAAACTTACTAACCTGCATTGTGCACTCTCGTCTAAATCATTGATCTAGATAACACACAGCAATGGAGACAGTACCGACCCCTGAGGCACTCCACTTGTCACAGGCCTCCAATCCGACAAGCATACCTCCACCATAGCCATTTGCTTTATAATGTCAAACCAACTGCGTCACCAAATTGCCAGCTTACCTGAGAGTCTGTGCAATCTAACCTTCTAGAGCGGCCTTTCATGTGGAATCTTACGAAAGGCCTTACTGAAATCCATATAGATTATGTTGACCGCCCTGCCCTCGACAATTTTCCTGGTCACTTCCTCAAAAAACCCTAATAAAATTTGTAAGGCATGATCTTCCACGCACAAAGCTATGCTGACTGCTCCAAGTCAAATTCTGTCTTTCCAAATGCATGCATATCTTGTACCTCAGAACCTTCTCAAGTGGTTTACTGCAAACAGATGTGAAGCTTACTGGTCTGTATTTCCCAGGCAATTATTTGCAGCCCTTCTTGAAGAAGGGCACTATATTTGTTACCGCCCAGTCTTCCAGGACCTTGGCCCCTGTCTTCTCTCACCTCTTGCAGTGCTCTTGGATATATCTGTTCAGGACCGAGAGATTTATCTGACTTTGTGCATTCTAATATGTCCAGCAGCACCTCTACTGTGATTTCGACAGTACCAAGATATGACAATTAACCTCCCAAAGGTCACAGGACTTCATGTCTTTCTTCATGGTAAACACAGAGGGGAAATTGAGGACCTCAACCATCTCTTGTAGTTTTACACATGCGTGCCTATTTTGGTTTTTAAGGCGTCCTATTCTGTCTCTAGTTGTTCTTTTTCTTTACTATAGTGAATTTGGGTTCACTCTAATCGTCTCAGCCAAGGCTATCTCATACTCCCTTTTCGCCTTCCTGATTTCCTTCTTCAGTAAACTCCTGTATCCCCTGTGTACCTCCAGGGATGCCCTTGATCCCAGCTGCCTGTACCTGAACCACGCCTCCTTTTTGCTGGCTAGAGCCTGAATATCTCTTGTCATCCAGGGTTTTCTCTTCAAGCCTCACTTTCTCTTCACCCTCACAGGAATATATAAACCTTGAACTCGAGCTATCTCACTATTACAGCCCTCCCTCGTGCCCGACATCCTTTTACCTGAAAACAAACTACTCCAATTAACACTGCAATCCTCTGTCTAATTCCAACAAAATATGCCTTGCCCCAATTTAGAACTTGAATCTGTGGACCAATTTTGTCCCTCCCATAACTATTTTAAAATTAATACAACGCCAGTCACTTTTCCCAAAATACTCCCCCACTTTACCACCGTCACCTATTTCCCAACAGTAGGTCGAGTGTGTCCCTTCCCTTGTCGGACCCTTTATATACTGTTTGGGAAACTTTCTTGAACAAACTTAAGAAATTACATTCCATCGAAGTTCTTAACTATCTGGATGTCCCAGTCTATGTTAGGAAAATTTAAATCACTTATTATGACAATCCTAATACTCCTGCTACTCTCACCAGTTTCCCTGCATATTTGTTCCTCTAATTCCCATTGATGATTTGGAGGCAACTAACCCCCTCTTCCTTCCTTGTACCATTCACAGAACCTCATCGGACAATATCTCAGTTATTTCATCTTTAAATACTTGTGGGATACTCGCCTTAATCAGAACTATTGGTGTTTCAACTGTTTTCATTTACATCTCTCCCTTGCAATGATTTTCACATCAAAACTTGTCAAGGTACAGTGGCGATCTGGCGCTGTAACTGGATGGGAGCTGCACATCCTGTCACTTCCAGCAAGTTTCCCCACACTGGGCAGTGATCTAACACAGTGTTACCGAAAACTAGAACAACCTGTGTTTATATATGAATAAACCAGTGGGGTCTGCACATCTCCCCACGCTGGACATTTATCCCAGGAATATAGATCAAGTATTGGTGTGGGCTGCACAGAGTTCCATTCTGGATATTGTTGGGTTGCATTCAGCAGTACACGAGCCATATCTACACAGTGCTCCATCCCTAATGTATTATGGATGGGCTGTTTATGTGAGTTTGATTGCGAATGTGAGAGAACTAAACATCTGACTATACCTTTATTTTATGTTTTAATTCTTGTTATTGGACCCTTCAAATCCTGACTCATCCTTAGACCCGACCATCTGGATGAGTGATGGTGACTATTGTTAAAGCATCTGGGTCTGCAACATGACCAACAAATAGAGCAGAGGCTGCAGAGAGTACAGTCTCCGTAAAATGGAATGAGGAAATCACAGTCTGATCAGCCGTGGTCTTAGTGAATGGTGGGGCAGGATTAAATGGACCACTAATGCAACTTGTTCATGTATTTATGTTTGTTCCAAGCAAACTCCTCTTCTCTCCAAATGTCCCATACTGGTGGGAAGTGAGGCACCTCCTTCTGTTCCTGTGTAACAGGATCCTGGGGCCTCACTAGCCTACAGATTTCCCTGTGGCCCAGTTTCGAACAGTTGAGTGACGGCCTCCTGTTCCTTTTCCTGTTCCCCTGTCCCAGTCTCAAGCAGTTGAGTGACTCCCTCCTGTTCCCATGTCCCAGTCTCGAGCAGTTGAGTGACTCCCTCCTGTTCCTGTGTCCCAGCCTCGAGCAGTTGAATGACTGCCTCCTGTTCCTGTGTCCCAGTCTCAAGCAGTTGAATGACTGCTTCCTGATCCCAAGTCTGTGAAAATGGATGTCCTCCTCCTGTTCCTGTGTAACATGCTCCAATAGCTCTGTGCTCACCTCCTGCTCCTGTGGAATGGAACTGAGGGACTGAATAGCCTCTTCACATTCCTTACATCTTCTGTTGACTAAAAGCCATTCTCCTGATTCTGTAAATCACCATCAAAATCTGAATGATGTATTTTTGTATTTTGCTCTCAGTAAATGAGCAAACAATCTGACTGACAGAATTCAGAAGCTGAGTAGCCTCCTCCTGTTCCTGTGTTATACACTCAAAAGGCAATAGAGTCTCAGAGATGTACAGTACAGAAAACGATCCTTCAGTCCGGCCGTCTATGCCAAACCAAATATCCTAAATAAATCTCGTCCCCCTTGCCAGCACTTGGCCCATCTCCCTCTAAACCCTTCCCATGCATGTATCCATCCAAATGCCTTTTAAATGGTGTAACTGTACCTGCCTCCACCACTTCTTTTGGCTGTTCAATCCATACACGCAGCAGTCTCTGTGTGAAAATGTTGCCCCTCATGTCCCTACTTAATTCTTTCCCCTCTCACCTTAAACCTTTGTCTTCTAATTTTGGACTCGCCTCTCTGGGAAAAGACATTGACTGTTTACCTTATCTTTGCCCCTCATGATTTTATAAACCCCTTTAAGGATCCCCCCCAGCCTCAACACTTGAAAATAGCCCCAGCCTATCCAAACGCTCCCTGTAACTCTAACCCTCCAACACCTGCAACATTCTTTTAAATCTCTTCTGTACCCTTTCGAGTTTGACAACATCTTTCCGACAGCAGGGAAACTGGAATTAAAGGCAATATTACACAAGTGGCCAAACCAATGTCCTGAACAGATGCAACGCGTCGTGAAAATGTTTAGACACAAAGCACGGACCAATAAAGGGAAGATCACCAAGTGCCTTCTTCACTACACTGTTTACCTGTGACAGCACTTTCAAGGAACGGAGAACCTGAACCACAAGGTGACACAGTAGCTCAGTGACTAGCATTGCTGCTTCAGAGCGCAGCGATCTGGGTTTAACTCCATCCTTGAATGACTGCCAGTGTGGAGTTTGCACATTCTCCCCGTCTCTGAACGAGTTTCCTCCGGATGTTATGTTTTCCTCCGACAGTATAAAGATATACAGATAAGGGTAGATCGGCCATGCTAAATTGAGTAAAGTACCCAGGGATGTGCAGGCGAGGTGGATTAGCCATGGGAAATGCAGGTTCAGAGGGATAGAGTAGGGGTTTGTCTAGAGGGATACTGTTTAGAGGGTCGGTGTGGCCTCGATGTGCCGAAAAGCCTGTTTCCTCACTGTAGGGGATTCGATAACTTCTATGGAATTCTCCTTGATTGGCAGCTTTCGACAGGACCCTACCTATATGTCTTGCCTTGATATGTCTTGCCAAAATGCTACACCGCACAATTAACTAAAATAAACTCCATCTGCCACTCCTTGGTTCACCTAAACAAAGTCCCATTGTGGTCTGAGGGATCGTTCATCACTGTCAACGACACCAACAAATTTGTTATTATCTACAACCTTACTGACCATACTTCATATACTCAAATGTAAATGATTTGTATCAGTGAAAAAAAGCAGTGGACCCACTATTGATCTTTGCGGCACGCCACTGGTCACAGGTCTCCAAGTTTAATGAACAAATGTCACTGTCACGCCCTGTCTCCAATATTCAAGAAAAGTTTGGACCTAAATGGCGAGTTCTCCCTGGATCCCAGCCAGTCTAACCTTGCTAACCAGTCTACCATGTAGACCATTTTGGTTTTCTTACTGAATTCCATAAAGACAACATCCACTGTCCTGTCTTCATCAATCATCTTCATCACTTCCTCAAAAGATTACACCGAGTCAGTGAGACGTGATCTCCAATGTACAAAGCCCTCTTCAGTCCTTGTCTTTCCAAATACATATCGATCTTTTTCCTCGAAATCCCCTCCAACAATTTAATCACCATTGACGTCATGCTCACCGATCTATAGTTACCTGTTTTTTTCTTTACTTTCTTAAATAATTGCACTATGTTAGCAGCCCTCCAGTCTTTTGACACCTCACCTGTGAAAATCAATGTTACAAATATATCAGCAAAATGCATAAGCAATCTATTTCCTAGCTTCCCGCAAACATCTGGGATACAACTGATCAGGTCCCAGGGATTAGTTCACCTTTATGTGTTTTAAAATGTCCAACACCTCCTTGTAATATAGACACTTTTCAAGGTATCATTGCATATTTCTTCATTCTCTCGCTCTTGTAACCTCCTCCACATTAAATACTGAGGAGAAATACTTGTTTTGTATCCCTCAAATTTGTTGTGGTTCCATAAATAGGTAGCCTTACTGATCTTTAAGGGGCCCTATTGTCTCCCTAGTTAATCTTTTGCCATTGAAGGATTTGTAGAATTTGTTCAATGCCTCATTAACCCAATTTCTAAAGCAATCTCTTGTCCACATTTTCCTGGCCCGATTTCCCGATTGATGATACACTTGCTGCCCTTATACACCTCTCGGGATTCACTTGATCTCAGCTCTGTTTACCTGACATATGCCTCCTTCCTTACCTTGACCATAACATCAATATATCTAGCCATCCAGCACTCCCTGCACCCACCAGCCTTGCCCCTCTCACTAATAGGAACACGTTTGCTCTGGACTCTCTGAAACCAAGTTTTGATGAACTTGCATTTTCCAACCATCCCTTAACCTGTGAATAGGATATCCCAATCTGCCTTTCACAGGGCTCACCTAACACTTTCAAAATTGGCCTTGTTCAAAGTTAGAACTTTAATGTTGACATCAGGTAATTCCGATTCCATAATTAATTTAAAACTAATATTTATGCATAACAAACTTGAAAGTTAAATAAACACTTCCTGTGCCTCTATAACGGGCTCGAGAGACTGAATAGGCTCATCCTGTCCCTCTGTATTACAGTGGAAATGCTGTCCCTCTGTAATAGACCCAAGAGGCTTAACGGCCTCCTCCAGTTCTTCTAAACACACTCGAGAGGCTGCATGGCCTCCTCCTGTCCCTGTGTAACAGATCCAAGACACAGCAACCTGTGGATTACGAGCAGCCGGTAAACTGTATCTAATGGAGACCCATTCCTTTTCAGTTACAGAAACACAAACAACACAATGTACTCCAGGTGCCCTCTCAGTGACACCTCATACAGCTGCAACGACAAATCTCTTTGTTTTGAATGATTCTGTTGGCAAAATGTGCCAATATTCCAACTTTCTACCTTTTCAAGTAGCATCAGGTTAATATGGGCTGACTGGCCTTCTCCTATCCCTCTGTAAGGGGCCCAGAGGGACAGAATTGCTTTGGCCTGTTACTGAGCAGCAGTCTCAATGTTCTGTCTCAAGGTTATGAAAGGATTTGAAAACAGGGCATTAAAACCAGGAGTAGCCTCACACTGGTCAATAAGTACCGTACTTTGTTTCAGGTATCTAGAAACTTGCCCACCTGACATTTTTTTTTCTGCAGCAGATCTGTCATTTTATAACTGCCTATTTTCATAAACAGAGTGGAACATATATCGACCGCTGCAGTGTTCTGTTAATACTCTCATATACAAGGGGAAAAAACATTAAAAATATTGAAAGATTTATGGTCCATCCCTCAGCAACCTTATCCATTCCATCCAAAACCAGTAAATGAAAAGTGATGTATTGAATTGGTTAACTGGGCCTGTTTGTTCAGTGACTGTGATTAATGCCAATCTCCATGGAGTCTAATTATCTCAGTGGAAGCTTTCCATCTTTTAATGATAAATGGGCTCCGTTCAATGTGTCAACCCATAACATGAGCGGGAGCATCACCGACAGCACTGACAGGGATCAGCAGATCCAGAGAGAGGGGAGGAGAGATCAGAATCTGAGAACATTAGACTGGAATGTTCCAACAATGGATCAGAATCAGAGAACATTCGACTGGAATGTTCCAACAATGGATCAGAATCTGAGAACATTAGACAGGAATATTCCAACAATATACAGGAGCTTCTCCGATTATGTTTGTTTTCTTTCTGAATTTGATTGGTTGTCATTATCATTGCGGATCTATTTCGCTCTTTTCATTATTCAATACTTTTATTATCCATTCCTGGCTATCGTTGGTGTTCCTGGTGAGTGTCACTATCCAGATTTTGTTTTCTATCAACAAGTTATGAATGTATTATTGTTATTTCATATTGTCTACACTTCCTGCCACTGTTATTGTTCCTGTTGAATCTCACAATCCAGATATTCACTCTACAGACCACTACTAACTACGTCAATGAAGATGTTCAATTCCTGTCTCGCTCTCTGTTCTGGCAGTGTTACTCACGGGTCTCTATGTTGAACTATTCAGTTTCAGGGGCGAACCACAATGCATTGTCTCATTGCCTTTACTGTTAAGAGCATGGAGGTCACTTTCTACTCTTCTGCTTACAAACTCCACTTCCTTCCATTGTTTCCATCCCATTCCTGGCCAATATCTGCAGGTCACAACTGTGCGAGATCCTTTTGACAATGAGCTGATTCTTGACACCATACCCTGAACATTTCGAACTTGAAATACTCACCACTCCAGAATATATCTCACTGGTTTATTCCATCTGCTGTTTGAACCTTGAGCTATGAAATACAATCTTAATGAAGCCAATAATCTGCTGCTGACACTCCCGGCTTCAAACCTGCCGAAGCAAATCTGATTCGAACTCACACCAAACTCCCATCCATCTGTCATTCATGTGCACGCTGATGTATATTGCTGTTGTGTCTGGCAATGCCTTTATTTTAACATTCTCAAACACTTTATCTCATCTGTCCATGAAACTTCCCTCGTTCTCTCTATTGATAAACAAAAAGCCTGTTGTTCGTATTTAAAATTTTTTTCTCCATGTGCGTTCCTTCTCAAACAATGAGTTTCGCATTCAAACCCGCACACTCTCTCAGTCTCTGATGAACACACAGAGAGAGCAAACCTTCCAATTATCGGCAGTTATCTGTTGCGAGGATCGTTAGCATATGTTCGTAAAGTTTGCAATACTCTCTATGCTGTGCAGATAGTGCAGTTTACTGAGCAACACACGAGCATGCTCTGCACAGCTCTCCATGCTGGGCTGTCATCTTGTCCCAGTTTATGTTGTTTGTGGTGTTCTGTGAAGCAGATTGAGAACTTGATGTAACAAACCATTTCAGCTGATCTGACAATGTCTTTATTCAATGTTCTCATTCTTGTAATTTTACTCTCGAAGATCTCACTTCGCCAGTTAGTCCCACTGCCCTGACGTTTTCCATATATTTCCACAACATCTTTTCAGTTAATTAACTGTCTGTTTCTGTCTTTAATGTGAATCTCTTGTCCCTTTCTTTCTTTCCCTGGCCTTGGGTTTTGGCCTCCCTATTGAATCGAGTGCTGGCATTGTGTAGCTCAGAAATAATGAAATGGGGTGTGTCAAGCTGTTTTTCACTTCCTTGTATGTCCCATGTGATGGTCCATTGACAGGCGTGTTTCAGAAGTTATGAGAAACAACCTTGTAACTTGGTCTGTACCTGTGGCTATCGCTCTCAGGTGACCATGCGATCAGTAACAAAAGGAAGCCCACTGAGTAAAGGACCACGCATATAAATTGCCTGACAATGCTGCCACTTTTTAAATAAAAGATTATTTTCTCCTTTTTTTAGTAAGAGGGCTTAAAGGCAAAACTTCCTACTGAAAACGGCTCAAGTAAATAACTTTTGGGGCTTTTAGGGTTTTCAAATAAATAGCAGTAACAATGGCCAGCTGGCACAGACCAGGATTTCTAGTTTTTTTATATATTGTAGCTATAACAATCACCAGGTGCTTGGGGTCCCAGAAGGGTTGTAAGTTTCAGTAAATTATCCACAGCTGCTATTCTCTCTGGAACCTCACTTGATGGTGTTTCCTCCTGGATTGGAGAACTGTATGCAAGAATGCATGTCTGAATGGTCCTTTTTGCCAAGGGGTGTGTTTATGGGATATTGATATATTGGAACAGTTCATTAGTAGAAGGTACTGTATCCATTATTCGGTAAAGATCGCCAATAGAAAAATTATTCTAAATTCATCTTCATTTCTAATTGGATTTTCATTAGAGTGTTTACATATATTGTATTTTGCTTAATGGTGAGTGGTTTGAATAGTTTGACATCTGGAACACCCAACTCACATCTACCTTTAAAATAAGGAAAGGTTGGCATCCAACCTACCTTCTTTAAACAGTTTGAGACAGTCTGGTTCGACGATAGCAAACTGTGGACTCTTGTCCGGTTCTAAATCGATAATACCAAATTGGGTTTAGAATTTGCAAACAGGCCATTCTCCCCAACAAATCCATACCGATCCTCCGAGGAGTAACCTACCCAGACCCATTCCTCTATCCAATTATTACACATTTACCCCGACGAAGGCAACTAACTCACACATCCCTGAAAAATATGAACAATTTATCATGGCCAATGCACCTGACATGCACATCTTTGGATTATGGGAGGAAACCAAATCATCCAGAATAAGCTCATGCAGACATTGGAGAGTATGCACCAGGAGGCTATTGGGTTCAAAGGTCGCGTATGGTAGTTGATAGTCTCTTTTTTCTGGATGTTGAATTCGGTTGGTTTAAACAGTATTTTGTATCTAAAGATTCAGTCATTAAGAGTTCTCTGGGTGTTGAAAAGTGAAGTTGGCGGTTTTACAAAAGGGAATGACGGTAAAGCTTTAGGAATTGACCAACAACCTGGAGTTGGGGTTGCGATTGTCTGTGAGAAAATTAGAGATAATTACAGCTATAGATCGGCAATTACGTTTCGTGGAACCGCCATCAAACTCTTTGGAAATGGCTGGAATTCAATTTGAAATGATGGTCTTTGAACCTGAGAAGGAATTGAAAGAGGTTGAATTATGATGAAAAGTAGAAATAAAAGAAAAGGAAACGAAGAAGAAAGAGAGAAAAGGACAGAAGAAAAGCAGAGAGTTTCAACTTAAAGAGTTAGCAATTAGAGGGGAAAGTTGATACAGAAGGCGGAGATGAAGGTAGAATGTCGGTGGGATGAGGAGGATAGTGCGGTTGAGCAACCCTATTGTAACCAATGGCCTAACGAGGTTCCGTTTAAATGCATCCAGGCATTCTCTAAATTTGATGAGAAGGATGGGGAAGCCTTTTGAATTTCATTTGAGAAAGTGGCTAAACAAATGCAGACACCAGTGACCATGTGGATTGATTTGATCCAAAGCTGATAGGTATTTGCATCCCTGTCGGAGGAGGTATCTGGCCAGTATGGAGTGGTGAAGAAAGCCATCTGAAGTGCATATGAGCTTGGGCCAGACATTGACAGACAGCGTTACAGGAATCTAAAAGAGGGTCCCTGGTTAAACGCACATTGAGTTTGAAAAGATCAAACAAAGTAATTTTGAAAGGTGGTAAGGGTATTAAAAACAGAGCAAACCTATGACACTCTTAGAAAGATTCTTATTTTGGAGAAGTTCAACAATTCACTTCCTGCAGCCGTGAAAACTCGTGTGGAAGAGCAGAGTTAAAACAGCAAGATTAGAAGCTGAAATGGCTGATGATGATTGAGTTCAGAAATCAAAGTTTGGTTTCTGTGAGAGATGGAGAAGAATGTGCGAGGACTTGTAAAGGTTTACTGGCATAGGCCAGGAGAAGCAGGTAAAGAGGTTAGAGCATTAAGAGGTACAGAAGTATGTAATTATTTTATGCTGAGACATTAGGAGCTGTGTCATTCAAAAGGACGATTGGAAAGATTAGAAGCACTCCATTATGTAACGTGTGATTGGCGTGTCCAGTGGAAACATCAACAGATTTATTCCACAATGGGGAAGGAGGCCTTGGTGTTGGCGTTGCAACATTTCAGATTTACATTGCCAATAACATACCTGAGACAAATCTTTATCACTGATCATAACCCCTTAAAATTTTTGGTGAAGTTTAGGGAGAAAAATACCAGTCTGTTTCGATTGAGCTTATTATTGCTGCCATTCAGTTTGAAACTATACAGGCGACAGGGCGATAAAACCTAAGTGTGGAGACTTGGATGAAGAAAGACAAAGGCATTCTGTGGCAGGAGTAAAATGACTGAAATCGAAATAGATGTGAATATTTGTATGCTCAGAGTCAATGTAATATAAATGCATTTCAGTCTACTAATAGAGGAAGATTAGGAGGTCGAAAATGAATCCACCTTTGTGTATTGATGGATTATTTTATTAAAGATGGAGTTGTGAGGATACTATCACTGTAAAAAGGTTATTTCTCTTGGGTTTTATTTTGAAGAGAGGTGTTAAAGGCAGAGGTGCAGAACTGCTGTCTGAAAACAGTTTAAATAAATAACTGAGATTTTAGGTTTCATTAAAACTTTGGTAACAATGGAAGGACAGTGGCCAGCTCTCCCAGACTAGATTTCCTCATTTTACTTTTAGCTGCAGCATCCAGAAGTGGCTGGGGATCCCAGAAGGGTTGGAAGTTTCAATACATGATCCCCAGCTGCTTTTCTCTCTGAGATCTCTGTTGATGTTGTTTCCCCCTGGATTGGAAAACTGCTGTTCGGATCTGTATTTGAATATATCTTTGTGCCAAGCGGTGTAAACCAAGAAGATTAAGTATCTATTGTTTGTGTAAGTGTTCCAACATATAAGCTATCCCAAAACATTATTTCCTTTGATTGTATTTTAACTAAAGCATTTGAATAGATTATATTTTGCTCAATGTCGAGTGGTTTGACTCGTCACAACATAACTGGAACACGCACTTCACATCTATATTTAAAGTAAGGGAAGGTTTGGGTCTAAACGACCTTCTGGAAATATTTTGAGGGAATCTGGTCTTGTCCAAAACACTTGTAGCGAGGGGCTTCTGACTGGCTTCTGCAAATGAAAATTTAGTGGAAGGGCAGGGGGTGCTTTGCTGGAGGTTGTGCTGTAAGTTGCCTCAGACATTCAGTGAGATCTGAGGATTTGGTGACCCAACTCTGGATGGAGTATGGGGACTGTGGATACAGCATCTGAGCCTGCAAAATGAACAACAAATGGAGCAGAGGCTGCAGAGAGGGGAAGCTCTGAAACCACAGAGTGAGTGTGTGTGGGAAGAGGGTCTGCTGTATCCACCCCGGATTTTCAAGGAACAATTTCCCAAACTCCACTTAACTTAGGATCAAAGTGTGAGGGGACCATGACTGAACTAGGAGCTGGTCACAGAGCGGTGTCACCTCCTTCAACACGACCTGCAGCTTCACACTAGGGGGAGGACAGTGCTGCCAGGGGCTGTTAGGGTCACAGTTTCATTCAGTTTCTATGATCCAGAACTTTCCACGCAGGACTAGGTGACATATCCATCATTTCCCAGTATCTCAACAACAATGTCATCATTCGGTGATGGAGGGTATATATGGTGGATGAGGTAAATAGATTGTTTCTCCCTCAGCAGGGAGCTGCCGGTTGTATCCAGTTTGGTAGGATTCCCGATGGTGTCCATGGCATCTGCAGAGTATCCATGTCAATGCGGAGAGGTAGAGGAACTGAAGGAGCTCTCTCTCTCTCCCTATTAATGTTACAGTATGCCCATGCACACTACATCATGTTGATGAATACCCACTGTCCTAGCAGAAGTCATGGTCTCTTCATTCAGAAGCAGTCAGCCATTCCCATCGTCATCGGGTCTCCACGTAGAAAGAAATGAATATATCTTGGATAAAGGCCGTCCCCTTGATGCACATTTCAAAACACCATCCCCACCACCAATCAACCAGATCAAAGTATCCTATGTGTATGGAGAGCAAGCGGGTCACTTTGAGTGTCTGGGAGCAGACGATCAGGGATGGAGCAAAACCTCCCATGTCTGAATGGATCTGAGTGAACCCTCCAGTACACAGTATCATTAAGTCCTATAATCCCTCTCCATTTCAGTAACATATTGCTTTCCGTTATTCCTGGAAATGAAATGACAGGTTAAATCATGTTAAATTCCACCTGCTAAACTATTATCTATTGCCTTTACATTTCTGAATCTATTTGCAGACTCTCCACCCTCTCTTGATAATTTAATCTCTTGCTTACCACAGCGACATCACCAAACTCAGCATCTGTATATCTGTTCCATCCTCCTGATCATTAATATAGATTGTAAATAGTTGAGAACCCAGCGCTGGTCACTGTGTGACCCTACTGGTTACGTTCTGTCTAACTGATTGAGACGGATTTATCCTGAGTACCTGCTTCGTGTATGATACCCAGTCCTCCCCCATTCCAGTGAAACACTGTCGAAGGGTTGAAGAAGAACAAGGAGCATCTGTGAGGAATCCAACCCCTCGATGACGCTGATGTCAATACGACCTCTGTTCCACTTTCCTGCCATCCCTTCATCCTAAAACTCTAGTCACTTGTTGTAGATTGCGCCACATGAAAAAACATCCACTCCATATCTACACATTCAATTACTTTTAAAATGTTACAGACCTCAATGAGATCTCCTTTCATTCTTATAAACTCGAGAGTATATGCCTAAACTGCTCAATTACTCTTCATAAGACAAACACTTCAAATATGGAATCAATCTAATGAAGCTCTTCTGAATTGCCTCCAATGGAAATACCTCATTCTGCAGGACACCCAAACTGTACTCCAGTTGCAACCTCACTAATGCCTTGCATAGCTACACGAACACTCCCTACATTTCTACTCTATCCTTTTACAAATAAACGCTGAAATTATGCTTGCATTTCTCATTACTTGAAGTACCCACAGGTAAGTTTTCTGTGATATGCAAGCAGACACCCAGATCCCTCTGCACCTAAACACTTTGAACTTGCTCTCCGCTTAGATAATAATTTGTCTTTCTATTATACTGGCCAACTTGAATAGCCCCATATTTATTCCCTTTAATTTTCCTTGCTAAATGTTGGCCTATTCACGCAACCTATCCATATAGTTTTAAAATCTCTTGCATCATCTTTCCGAAGTAATTTCCCACCGATGTGAGAGTCATCTGAAAATGTGGCATTGTATTTTCTCTCCCGTCAATCGAGTACAGTAATACCATCAATGCAACTGGTTGAAGCATGCGTACTGAAATCAATGGCACCCCACAAATTGCATTTGCCAAAATAAAATGACACATTTAATCCATCTGACTCCATTTTGTTGGTTAACCAATCCTCCATCCAAGCTAATAAATTACTCCTAAACCCATGTTGTCTGATCTTACCACTTACTCTTTGGAGAAGCGACATATCCAATGCCTTCAGGAAGACCAGATATGTTCCATCTCCCACGATCCAACTTTTTTGTGACATCTTCAAATAAGTCAAGCAAATACTTCAAACTTGATTGTCATTTGTAAAACCATGTTGACTATGCTGGATTGTGGTTTAACTTTGCAAATGTCCTGAACAATGGACTCTAACAATTAGCCTTAAATTATAATGGTTTATTGTTACACTTTAGTCCCGAATGTATACCATTATTATAAGTTCCTCCCTTTCGACACCCTTTACGTTTTCTTTGAATTCCCATTTAATGGGCACAAGGCTTTAAGAGATCTGCTCCAGTTGCTGTATAAGAGTTATGTGTGGCTGAATGGACTCACCATCCTGCTGTTGTACAAACTCGATGGGCTGACGTCTTTCTGGTGTTCCCATGTTGTCGTCTCCAAGGCCAGAATGACCTCCTCCTGTTGATCCTTTAGAGGATTGGGAGATTATGGAATCTTACTGTTGCTCTCTAACATTTTGATGGGCTGATGGGTCTTCTCATACTTCTCCATCGAAATATTGAATGGACTCCTCATGTATCCGGGAGATGGTTCCGAGGGATTGATTGGTCTTCTCTTGTTCCCATACAACAGACACGTGTCGAAATTACTTGAACTTTCTCATTAAAGAAGTCTCAGATAGTTTTTATCCTTATCCAATTCCCTTGCAATAGGCTCGGTGGGTCTGAATGGCCTCCTGTTATCTCAGTGTAACAATCTCCAGTCACTGTGTGACCTCCTCCAGTTCCTATGTGACAGACTTGAGGAGGCTGAATGGACTGATCCTGTTGCTGTTTAACAGGATACTGGTGCAGCATGTCCTACTGTTATAGGCTCAAGTGGCTAATTGGCCTCCTTCTGTAAATGTATATCAGGCTCCAGGGGCTGAATAGCCTCATCCTGTTTTGGTGTAACAGGGTCGAAGGCTTGAATATCCTCCTGTTGTTCCTGTGTAACACACTGGAGAACGGAATGGTTCCTCCACTATCTGTGTAATTCGCTTCACTCGTTGAATACATCTGTCATCGATGTTGAAGTAAGTTCATCTTTATTTTTTGTAAACTCCAATGGCTACTGGGTCAACGTGATCATCCTTTCGTTATAAGCTAGCACCTTCATTGCAGGAATCAGTTGAGGGAACCATCTCTGAGATGCTTCCAATATAACAACATCATTTCTTCACTGAAGAGATTAAATCTGTACACACTACTCCAGATCTCACTAAGACCCTGTACAGCAGCAGCAACATTTTACCAGCCTGTTGTAAGGATCCCACCCAGGTTAGAGTTGTCTCAGCTCTCTGGGGGAATATAGAGCATTGTTGGAAAATCATTGTCCTTCTCTCCTCCATCAGCATAACGGGAGATCTGGAGAAATTAAAGTTTGAGAAGTTCATAAATGATGTGGCGAAATGATCTCTACCATTAATCTCTCCAGAGCCCACATCGCTCAGAATCCACAGAATCTAGTAAGATGGAGCAAACATTGATGGGAGTTATATATCAAAGTGAAAGCTGCAATACAAATGCTGGACATGTTATAAAACAGGAAATGAGATATACACATTTGTGGGTACTGCGGTAATAATATACTGCTTACATTATATCTAAACTGTGTTAACCCAACTGAATGCTAATGCTGGGAAAATGGATCTCATGACCACGTGTGAGATGGTTTACATGAACATTATGTCAAGCACTGAGCTGGAGATCAGGTTATTTAGGAACTGGTGTTGAGTGATCAGAAGAGCTAATTGAAAATTTTGCTGGAAAGGACATTTTGGGAACAGTGACCACAATGTATTGGTTTTCTTTTATGCTGTTTGAGTACACGACAGTTTTTGTTGTATTTGAAGTAACCATTTGAAATCTGAGTCATGCAGACCATGAAGGTGTGAGGAGAAAGTGGAGATGACAGATGCTGAAGATCAGAGTCGAAGAGTGTGGTGCTGGAAAAGCACAGTCAGGCAGCATACTAAGAGTAGATAAATCGATGTTTCAGGCATAATCCTTTCATCAGGAATGAAGCTTATGGGCCTAGGGGGCTGAGAGATAAATGACAAGAGGGTGCGGCAGGAGGGAGGTAGCTGGGATTACGATAGGTAGATGAAGGTGGGGTTGAAAGTGAAAGGTGATGAAGGGAGACAGAACGCCTCATCTACTGCATCCATTAAAGACAATGTGGTCTTCTCTACATTGGTGAGGCAGGAGGTCAACTTGTAGATCATTTCAGGGAACATCTCTGGGACAACCACATTGAACGACACCATCGCCTAGTGGCTGAGCACTTTAACTCCCCTCCCACTCTGCCAAGGACATGAGAGTCCTGGGCCTGCTCCATCGCCAAACCCGAGCCACCAGAAGCCTGGAGTAAGAAAGCCTCCTCTTCTGCCTTGGGACCCTCCAACCACAGGGGATCATAGTGGATTTCCCCATTTCCCCATTTCCACTCATCCCACCTTATCCTCCTCCAACCTTCTAAGTCAGCACCGCCCTTTTGAATGTTCCTATATGTCCATAGTCCTTCCTATCAATCTGGTCCACCCTCCTCTTCGACTATCACTTTCAACCCCACCTTCATCTACCTATTAGATGAAAGGTGGCAGCTTAGAAAAATGCCAAGTGTTGCAGTAAGCCAGTGGATTCAGAGAGATGTAGGACCCAGCAAAGGATGACCAAGAAACTGAGAAGAAAATCAAAAAGAGAAAAAGCGTGCAAACGAAAGAAAAACATAAAGACTGCTAAAAAGCGTCTATCAATGTATCAAAAAAATAAAAACAAGGCCAAATGTGGAACAGTTGGTGTGCAGACAGGGTAATTTATTGCAGAGAACAGAGAAATCGCAGGGAAAAGAAACAGTTTCTTTGTGTCTATCTTCATTGAAGAATGTCCAGAAATTCTCCCAGAAATACTAAGTGACCATGGGACTTGTGTAAGTAAAGTCTAAGATCATTCTTATCAGTGTTGAGGTCATCTTTGAAAATAAAGGTGGATTGAGTATTTATAAATCTGACAGACTAGATGTACTTCATACAAAAATTTCAGAGGAAGCAGCAACAGACATGTTGATTGCATCGCGGATTTTCATTTTATTTTCCGACACATTCCCGAAAGGCATTTTGCCAATCTGGATAAGGAAAATGTCATAAATATTATCCAACAGTTTAAGGAGAGATAAATTTGGAGAATGGTAAACTACAGACCAGATAACCTGTCATCCGCAGTCAGGTATCTCTTGGACTCGATTACAAAGAACATGCTACTAGATATTTAGAAGGTAAAAACATAACTGGGGAGTGTGAGAATGCACCGATGAATGGAAAACCAGCATTGGCAAACATTTTTTTGGAATGGTTTGAAGATGATTCTTGTGGACAAAGGCAGTGAAGAACCAATGGATAATGTATAGTTGGATATTCATGAGCTTTTTTAATGAACTCACACACTGAGCTCATAAGAAAAGTTAAACCGGGAGGTATTAGGAAGAACATATGCAAATGGGAAAGTAAAAATTAGGTTTACATTCATGTGAATGTAATTGGAAGATAGAGGATGTCTTGCACCAGTTGCATCGAGCGTTGGTGAGACGACGCTTGGAATATTGTGTATCGCTCGGATTCCCAATCTAAGAAAGAATATACTGACTACAGAGGAACTGCAAAAGATATTCTCCAAATTAACCCCGAAGTTGGCAAGGTTGTCTGACGGGGTAACTCAGCCTGTAATCTCGAGTTTCGAAACATGAGAGGTGATCGTAGTGAATCTTAGAAACATCGAAAGGACTGAATAACAGAGGGACATGAGGAAGCACAAGTAGGTGAGATCTGGGAGAATCCCATGATATTCTACACGGACAAGTAGAACAGAATAATCAGCAAACAGTCAGTGCACATTAGAAACCAAAGGGGCAATCTGCGTGTCAAGCTGCAGAACAATGATGGATTGTAACATGAGACCTTCACATCTATTTTACTTGGGAGAAGGAGGATGCAGGTACAGAATTCAAGAAGATGGACTGGACAACTCTTGAACAGATTGATGTAAAATACGAGCAGGGGTTTGAGGCTTTGTTCTGTGCAAATTTGGACCAATCTCCATGTCTGAATGAGTTGTATCAGAGGCGGCTGTTGGGGTCAACGGAGGAATGACCCTGATTGAATATTTTAATTAGAATCTGACCATAGAGGAGGTGCCAGAGAACTGGAGGACTGCTAATACGATTACACTTCACCGTAAGAGTGGGAGGGATAGTCTAGGTGACTATAGATGAGCGAGTATTAGATCACTGTTAAGTAAACTACTGGAGAAAATAGGGAAGGAGAAAATCGAACTCCAATCAGAGTCACAAGGTTTGATCAGGGATAATTATCATGACTTTATCAGAAGGGAGTCGCATCTAATGGATTTGATTGAATTAGTTTGAGGAGGTCGATTGTTTAGTTTTGTAGGAAGGTCTCTGACAAATTTCCAGCTGGGATACTGAGAAATAATGTAAAATCTCACAATATGAAGGATACCTTGACAGGTTACAAGGAGAATTGTCTTAGTGTCAGGAGGCAGAGGGTGGTGGGAGAAGGCTGTTTGTGTGACTGGAGACCAGGGATCAGTGCTGTGTCCATTATTGTTTCTGTTATTCATAAAAAAAACAGATGTGAATGTGGAGGGGGCTAGGTGGAGAGTGGGGGAGGTGTGATAAGTAACTGTATGTTTGACATAAAGATTGACCGGTTGGTTCGCAGTGAGGAGGAAGGCCTTAAGTTACAGGAAGATGCAGATGGAATGGTCAGATGGGCAGATCAATGGCAGATGGAATGTAACCCTGATAAATATGAGCTGATGCACATTGGGAGAAGGAACCAGACAGGGGAGGACTCAATGAATGGCAGCACACTGGGAACCTCAGTGTGTGCTTCTCCACACATCCCTGAATGTGACTGGACAGGTTAATGGGCTAGGTAAGAATTGGACCTTGGGTGTTGTGTTTCCTAATCAGGATGTAGATTATAAGAGCAATACAGGGCTTTGGTTCGGCCAAAATGGAGTACTGTATGTGGTTCTGGGAGCCACATTCCAGGAAGGATGTGATTGTACTGGAGAGGGTGCAGAGGTGATTCACCAGGATGTTCCCTGGGATGGAGCATATCAGCCATGGAGAGAGGCTGGATAAGCTCGGGTTGTTTACTTTGGAGCAGAGAAAGCTGAGGGGTCCGTGATTCAGGAGGATACGTTTATGAGGGACATGGACAGGGTGGATAGACAGCAGCTGTTCCTTTTAGTCAGAGGATCAAGAACAAGTGAGCCCAATTTAAACTGAAGAGTTTGAGGTTCAGAGAGGATTTAAATATTTTTTCACCTCGAGGATGTGGGGTTCTGGGATTACTTCCCGAGAAGGGGAATTATCACGGGTAACCTCACAATCATTAAAAAATACTTGGACGAGCACTTGGAAGTGTCATAACATTCCAGGCTATGGGCCTGGTGTAGGAAAGTGGGACTAATATAGATTGTGCTGTATTTCTGTTGGCACAGAGTCTATGCTCCTGTGAGTGTATGGTGTGGAAGGTCAATTATTGAGCAGTCTAAGGAAAGAATTGATGGCTTTCTGAAGAGTGTATTCACAAGGGTTAAAAGAGTGAACTGTAATAGCTGGTTAAATTATGTCAATGTGACAAATATGAGAAAACAAGTGCAGTTTCCTTACAGTTTGAAACCAGAGAATAGAGAATGGGAAACAGGGAAATGGCAGAACTATGAAGCCACTACTTCAGTTCTGTCTTCACAGAACTTTCAAACAATACAAGGAAAACCAAGTCTGGTGGAGGAAAATGATAGAGTACATTGAACATAGAACATAGTAAGTAAATGGTTTAGGAGAAATTATTGTGGCTGAAAGTATTGGTCATAGGCAACACTAACGTAGATTTATGAAATGGGAATTATGTTTGAGAAACAGAATGGGAGACAAATGAAAGAGAAGCAATGGATGTAAAACATGTGGATTTTTAGAAAGATTTTGGTAAAGCTCCAAGCCCAATTTGCAAAATCAAATCTGAGTGGATTGGGGGCTAATATATGGCTATGTTTCCACAATGGGACAGCTGGCAGGAAACGGTGAATAGAAATAAACAGACTCGTCAAGCAACAGCCTGACATTGTCTGTAAGAATGATTCTGTGAGTATGACTATATCGCAGATACCTCATTACCTTCCCCAGATATCTCCTGTCTCATCAGGACGGACACAGCAGAAGTGGCGGCACAGTGGGATACAGTTGGAAGGGAATTGCTCTTGGAGTCCTCAACAGTGACTCTGTATCCCATGAAGTCTCATGGCATTACTTTGCACCTGGGAAAGGAAACCTCCTGCTGATTACCATGTACCAGCCTCTCTGAGCTGATGAATCAGTACTCCTCCATGCTGACCAAAACTTGCAGGAAGCACTGAGGGTAGCACGGACGCAAGATCTACTCTGGGTGGGGGATTTCAGTGTTCACCACCAAGAGTATCTCAGCGACAGCATTACTGATCGATCTGGCCAGGCCCCAAAGGATATAACTGCTCGACTGGTTCTGCAGCAGGTGGGGAAAGAACCAACAAGAGGAAAATATATACTTGAACACAGCCTTACTAATCTGGCAGTCGCAGAAGTATCTGTCCATGACATGATCGGTAAGAGAGCCCACCGCATAGCCATTGTGGAGACAAAATCACACCTGCACATTGAGAATAACCTCCACCATTTTGGGTGGTACTATCACGTTGCTAAACAGGGCAGACTTCGAACAGATCTAGCAGCTCAAATCTGGATGTCCATAAGGTGTCGTGAGTCATCAATAGCAGCCAAGTTGTACTCCCGCATAACCTCATGGCCTGGCATAACTCCCTCGCAACAATTGCCATCAATCTAGAGGATCAACATTGGTTCAGTGGAGTGTGCAGGATGGCAGGAGCAGCACCAGGCATACCTGACAATGGGGTGTCAGCCTGGAGAAGCCACCAATCAGGACTACTTGTGCACCAAACAGCATAAGTAGTAAGTGATAGACACAGCTAAGTGATCCCACAAGCAAAGGAACAGATCTAAGCTCTGCAGTACTTCCACATCTAGCCGAGAAACGTTGGGGACAATGAAACAATTCACTGGAGGAAGAGATTCCACAAATAACCCCTTCCTCTATGATGGAAGAGCCCAGCACTTCAGTGTATAAGATAAGGCTGATGCATTCACAACAATCTTCAGTCAGAAGTGCTGAGTGGATGATCCATTTCAGCCTCCTACAGTGGTCCTCAGCAATTCAGTTACCAGTCATCAACCAATTCGATTCAGTCCACTCGATATCCAGAAACGATTACAGATACTGGATACTCCAAAAGGTGCATAATCTGACACCATTATGTCAATAGAACTGAAAACCTGTGCTCCATAACTTGCCACTCCCCTAGCCAAACTATTTCAATACAGTTACAACAATGGCTTTTCCTGATTACTTGGAAAATTACCCCAAGTAATCATTGCTCCTGTATGTAAAAAGCAGAACAAATCCAATCCGGCCAATACCACCGCATCAGTCTCCTCTCGATCATCAGTAAAGTGGTGGAAGGTCTCAGTGCTTTTATGCAGCACCTGCTCAGCAATAACCGGGTCAATGACGGCCAGTTTGGGCTCCACCAGGGCCACTCAGCTCCTGACCTCATTACCGTGGTTCAAACATGGACAAAAGAGCTGAATTCCAGAGGTGGGGTGAGAATGACAGCCCTTTAAATCAAGGCTGCCTTCGCCCAAGTGTGGTATCAAGGGGCCTTAGCAACACTGGAATCAATGGGTATCAGGGGCAAACTCCCCGCTGGTTAGAATCATACCTGACACGTAGGAAGGTGGTCATGGTTGATAAAGGTCAGTCAACTTAGCTCCAAGTCTGTCGGAGTCCCTCGGGCAGTGACCAAAAACTTCTTCAAGGCTGCTTCATTAATGACCTTCCCTCCATTTTATGGTCAGCAATGGGGATGTTCGCCAATGATTGTACAATGTTCTGCAACATTTGTGGCTCCTCAGATACTGAAGCAGTCTATGTCCAAATGCGACAAGATCTGGACAGTATCCAGGCTGACAAGTGGCAAGTAATATTCAGGCCACACATGCCAGACCATGACCATCACCAATAAAATTCAACCTAACCTGCCCGTTGGCATTCAATGGTGTTACGATCACTGAATCCCCCAGTGTCAAAGTCCTGGTGGGTAATCATTGCTCAAAAACTCACTGGTCTGGCCACATAAATACAGTAACTATAACAGCAGATTAGAAGCTAAGAATACTGCGGCGAGTAACTCACATCCTGACTTCCAAACGTCTGACCATCATCTACAATGCATAAGTCAGAAGTGTGATGGAAGACTCCCAATTTGCCTGGATGAGTGCAGTCCCAACAACACTAAAGAAGCTTTATACCATCCAGGACCAAGCAGCCAGTTTGACTGTCCCTTCATCCACAATGCTCCACAATCAACGCTCAGCAGCAGCAGCAGCAGTGTTTTACTATCTACATGCTGCAATGAAATGATTCACCAAATATCCTCAGAGACCAACTTCCCAGCTCCCATGTCTATCGAGAAGGACAAGGGCTACAGATGTATGGAAATACCATCTTCTTCAGGTTCCACTCCAAGCCATTCACCATCCTGACTTGGAAATATATCACTGCTCCTTCACAGTCACTGGGTCAGAATCCTGGGATTCCCTCCCTAATGGCATTGGAGGTCAACCACAGCAGGTGGACTGCAGCGTTCAACAAGGCAGCTCACCACCACCTTCTCAAGGGCAACTAGGGACGGGCAATAAATGCTGGCCCAGCCAGTGACTCCCAGATTCACGAATAAACAAATAGAAATTAACAGAGGACGGTTGCTGAGGTGTCACAGGGACCAGTGCGTGGGGCCCAGCTGTTCACAATGCCCTTTAAACATTTGGTTGCTGGAATCAGATACAATATATCCCAGCCTGCTGACAGCACTAATGGGTGTGGGATTGTGAGTGGGTAAGGAGGGTGTAAAAAAGCACCGAGAAGACTAAGACAAGTGGAGTGAATGGGTAAATACGTGACAGATGGAGAACAATGTGAATAGAGGTGACGGTGTGCCCTTTGGTGGAAACGATAAATTGTCAGCCTACCATTTGAAAGGGATTGGTTGAAACATGTTGATCTACAAAGGGACGTATGCTCCTGTTTGTTTTTTCCTTCTGCATAAACCTCTGAGGCCCATGCAGTGCAGTGAGTTCTGCAACCAGATGACAATACTGGGCATGGAGATTGGCACACTGCCCAGTGTATATAGACCCACCAAGTGGGGAGCTGTAACATTAAAAAGGATCCGCATCTCCCTGTAGACCAGACGCTGAAAACAATATTGCAGAAACAGAAAGCAGTGATGAAGATAAATGATGTGTTGACCTTCTTTTCAGGGGGATGTGAGTCCAGAAGTAAGGGTGTCTTACTGCAGCTGTACAGGGCCTGGTGAGATATCATCCCGAACATTGTGCAAAATTGTATGTAGTTTTGGTCTCCTTACCTAATAAAGGGCAAACCTGACATTGATGGAGAGCAGTGAAGGATGACCAGACTGATCTCTGGGATGACGGACTTGTTGTGGGAGCACAGATTGGGGAGACTGGATAAGTATTCCACGGTGTTTAGGAAAATGAGTGGAGATCTCAGTGAAATATACAAAACTCTGACAGGGTGAGTCAGATTGGAAGCAGGACACTCTGCATTGAGATGAGAATAAATGTCTGCACTCACTGACTGGTGAACCTGGGGAATTCGCTCGCACCTGGAAACCCAGACATTGATTATAGATAAGGATTTCGAGACAGTAAAGGGATGGTGGGAGAGCAGGAGTACGGTGTGGAAATGAAGGGCCAACCATCATTACAATGAATTGGATAGCAAACTCGATGGACCAAACGTACTACTGCACCACTTATTTTATAGCTTCCCAAGGTTACTCACATTAACAGATATGTATATCGTGTGGGGTAAGTGCATTGAGGAGACTTTTTCCATGAACTAGAATGGGGGAGGCTCAATGTGTTTTATGACCTACTCCTTTCCCGCTGTTTCTGTGCAGTCTGTGGGAAAGCTCTGTAAATGTTGTCACAAGCTCTCAGATGTTAGGAAGGAGGTCTCTGCAGAGTCGACAGGACTGTGTTCTCATTCCCGTTTCCGACACTGATGCAGAGGCCGGGTGTTCTGTCCGGTTTCATTCTTTCAGACCTCGGAGTAGTTTGATACAAATGAGTGCTTTGCTTGACCGTTTCAGAGACCATTGAAATGTTTATCACATGTCAGTGTCTTTGGAGTCAGTTTTAGGCCAGCCCAGGAAATCACGGGAGATTCACTTCCTAAAAGTACTTTGGAGAAGGAAATTCTGTTTACAATCGATATTGGCTTCAAGGTCACGATGCCTGACACCAGATTTGAGATTTCGATATTTTATTAATTGTTTTTAACTTCCACCAGCTGCCAGAGCATGAGCCTGGTCTGGATTAGTAATTCAGTGACATTACCACAACAGCACCATCTCCACATGGGGACCTATTGGAAACCACACTCAGCTGGTTATTTCTCTGCTGTTTGCCAGCTCTGTCAAAAAGAAATCCCACCAATTTGACTGTCGTGATGGGTCTGAGGGGGTGGTAATTGGTCAGATTGTAATTATTCCCCCTATCGGGAGCGGGACATAGCTGAGTAATTTTCCACACTGCCATGGATATGTCGGAGTTGGAGCTGGAATGAAACAGTTTCCCCAGGGACACAGCTTGTTGTGCAGCACAAGTCTTCAGTCCTACTGAAGAAATGGTGTCAGGGCCCATTGCCTGTGTCATATCTACTCTGTTCAGCTGTTTCTTCATGTCACGTGCAGCAATTGAAATTGGTTGAAGACTGACATCTGTGATTCTGTGGGCATCGTGATGAGGGTGAGGTGTATCATCGACTCAATACTTCTGGCAGAAGATGGTGCAGATAAAACATCCTTCTCTTTTACACTGATGTGCAGGTCTGTTCCATTATTTAGGATGGGAATGTTTGTGGAGCCCTCTCCTCCAGTCATTTGTTTAATCGTCCATCACCATTTTATAACTGAACGTGACAGGACTGCAGGGCTTCGTTCAGATCTGTTGGTCAAGTCTGGTAGCTTTAATGAGTTAGCATCAGGTTAAAGTTCATGTGAATCTGACTCTGACATGTTCACCCACACTCGTTACTGAGCCATAGATGGTGTTGATGGTAATGACAGACGGGAGTGTTACCCTGGCAAAAAGTTACAGGTTGTGGTTGAATGAAGGTCTGCTTCTCCTGCTGCTGTGGTCTACAGCACTACATGAATATGCAGTTTCGAGCTGCAATATCTGCAATGCAATTCTGCTGTCTGTTCCCCAAGTCTCACTGAGACCCATTCACCCATCAGCCCTGCACTCAGTGACCTAACCTGGTTTCTGATGTGGAAATACTTTCATTTTCAAACTCTCATTCTGCTGAGGGTCTGTCTCCCCGGGTCTTGCTTCCAATCTGACACATTCCACAAAAGCATTTAACTGATCTTAATGCAAATGTTTAATTCACCTGAGTCCTTTTCCTTGAGAAATACCATCTTCTGTGTTTAAAGTGAATGTGTTTCCTCTGTTTCTCTCCCTGACCATGATTAAGACCTCTGTAGTGTCAGTGATGCCAGCGTTATGTAGTTTCAGAGGCAACGAATTCTCTGGATTCCCAATCATCTTCACCACATTGTATGTTTTATCTTTTGGTTTGATGCCTTATCACTCATGGCTGCCTTGTTCTCCCATGAGTATGTTTCATCTTCTTGGGGTTGAATTTCTGGTATTATCTTCCGAATTATCCCCAGAACCTGGTCCCATTGCTGCTCCATGGTCTTTGCTGCTCTGCTCCCCTTCCAATTAACTCTGGCCAGCTCCTCCCGCATGTCTTTGTAGTTACGTTGTTTAATTATAACCACATTACATCTTGAAGAGAGCGTTAGATATAAACTGAAAGAAGTGGTTTTGGGAGATGGGACACGAAGAATAATTGGTGGATTTCTTAACTAGATGCAAAGGGAGAACGAGAGAGAGGATATAGATCTGGAGATGTGGAAAATGAGAAAACTACATGATCGAAAGAAGTAGATGAACATTCCCCAATGGTTTGGCAATGCCTGTGTGCTGTGGTCCTTGGTACAGTGCGTGTACAACAGAGTAATATGTTCAAATGCTGAGTCTGATGCCAGAATATTTATCTCCCATGATATGACAGACACTAGCTTTGGAAAGAACCCAACAGGCCAATATATTGAAGGGGATTAACTGAAATAATTTGGGACACTAGAATCAAAAATTTGGAGCACTCATCCTGGTAAGAATGAGAGAGTAGAGTAGGGAATTCCAGAAAAGGAGGGAACGTTGAGAGGATCAAATCATGTTTTAATGTTTTATCAATTTTATACATCATGTGCATCATTTTTCGTTAACTGTGTTTCTGTTGTTCATTTACAATGTGTTGTGCACGTGTGAAAAATGCTACTTAACTTCACACAAACATTGATTAAACAGTGTGTATAAAATCACTTTTCGAACATTGAAACTGTCCTGTTGTCGTGTTATGAGGATACATGAACACCAACTGGCCACCAAAAGACATGACGCACGATCACTATGTTCCATACATACAGACAAAGAAAGGTACCACTTTGACTGGGACAAAGCACACACACATACTAAGACATGCAAGGACCTTCTTAGAGGAATGACGTTCTAACCAGAAGTCCATCAATAGACACATCAATTTAGATCCTGTCTACATTTTCTTGTTAAAATAACCGGAAATGACATCACCCACTTTAAGAAACCAACACCTCTAAATAGAGAGGTGGGACATACCACCAGAGCGTCAGCAGATACTCTCACTGATGATGTCACCTAGTCATGGTGACGAAACTTCTGAAAACAAACCTTCAAGCTCAGCGAGCTAACTTGCACAGATATGAATTGTTATTTGTTGTTTATTAGTGGAATTTAGGAGTTCTCTGTCGCTCATGTTTTAACAGATTATGATGTGAGGTGAGCTTTTCTAGGTGTGTGATTTTAATTAACAGAGGGGTGCGACATTGATGTCATGACAGTTTGGGGCCTTGCCGTGTGGCACTTGGACCGACTTGAACAAATTTGAGATACAACAGGTCCCAGCAAATTCCAACTCATTGGAATTAGTGACTTTGATCTTCAAATAAAACCAGTGGGAAAATTCGTTTAATTTTGTTACTTGTGGTTGAGTAAATCAAAAGTGAGGGAAATGGCTTTTAACATTACTAAAGAGGTTCCCAAATTTTCCAAGGAAGTTTAGAAAGACAGAAGGAGGACATTTTTTAGAATTAGCAAATAGGTTGGAATTGGGTTTAACCAGGGAGAAAAGGGAAGCTGAAATTGTAATGGAGTTGGTTAAGCACTTTGATGTATCAGAGAAATAGGGAACTGCAGTGGAGTTAGAAAAAACTTAAATTGCAAATGTGGCAACTGGAGATAGAAAATAACTAAAGGGAAGGAAATAGAGAGAAGAAAGAGAAAGAGAAGAAAAAGAAAGAGAGAGAGGATTTGAAATGCAGAAGTTGGGAATTAGACAAGCAAGTTAAGTTAACAGGATGGAGATGAAGGGAGAACATAGGGATGTATACAACTATGTTAATAACATGCCATATTTCGGTGACAAAAATGTCAAAACCTTTTTTATTTCATTTGAAAAAATGGCTAGGCAGATGACGTGTCCAGTGAACTTGTGGCTAATGCTAGTTCAGACTAAGCTGATGGGCACAGCTGGTGAGGTATGTGCAGCGCTGTCAGATGAGGGATCAAGAGATTATCAAGATGTCAAATTGGCTATTTTGATTGGTTATGAATTGGTACTAGAAGCATATAGACAGAAGTTCAGAAAAATAGAGACGGAACCAGGTCAGACTTATATTGAGTTTGAAAGAAGTAACCAGTCATTTTGACAGGTGGGTGCTGGCCTTAAAAATGGATAAGACCTGTGAGGCTTGAAGGGAGATTAATTTGCTGGAGAAGTTAAAAGACTTACTTCCAGAGATAGTAAGAATTCATGTGAATGTACCGAAAGTTCAAGAAGTGAGAAGCACGGCAGAAAGGGCAGGTAAATATGCACTGTGGCATGAGATGATATTTAGCTTCTGGCAGGAGTTGCATCCTGTGAGGGATAGAAATTGGGAGAAGGGAAGATCACACATTACAAAGCGAACAGTAGCGCACAATACTTTACCACAGGTGAAAGAAGAAGCCCAAGGGGGTTGAAAGGTGGTGAAAGGCCTCAGGTGTTCTCACTATAAGGGAGTGTAACACATAAAATTACAATGCTGGTGGTTTAAGAAGGGCACTGGGAAAAGGTGGTTTCACTGCACTAAGCGGGGACACACCGTGATGGGAGTTGAATGAAGGCACTTTGGGGAAAGCTGTGGCAGAAGAGGTTAAGCCCAATGGCATTAGTGAAACTGGTAAAGGAGACCCCAAGTAGAGCCGAAGAGCTGCAGGAGAGTGCACAGCCTAGGCAAGGGCTGGGTATAGAGGCAGTGCCTGATCTCTGAAAGAATTCATCTCTGTAGATAAAGTTTACTCAGAAAGAACAGGGGGAGAACGACAAGAAGTTATAATTTTGTGAGATATGGGATCTGCTCAGTCTCTAATAATTGAGAAGTGAGGCGCCAGAAAAGCACAACAGATCAGGCAGCATCCAAACAGCAGGACAATCGAATATCAGGCAGAAACCCATCGTCAGGAATGTGGTTGGGAGACAAGGGGGCTGAAAGATAAATACGAGGGTAATAGTTGTGCTGGTGGGAGGGTCACTGGGAAGACAATAAGATGATGTAGGTGGGAGTGATAGTGATATGTTGGAGGGTAGGGTGGAGTCGATAGGGGGAAGATGGTTAGTTAGGGCAGTCCAAGAGGGCAGTGCTAGTTTGAACGTTTGGATCTGGGAGAGGTTGATGGAGGGGAGATTTGGAATTTGGTGAAGTCAACTTTGATGCTGTACAGTTTGAGGGTTCCAGCTGTCCTCCCACCGATAGGTGTCCTATCACCCTCCTGTCCGACCTATCACCATCACATCCCACCTGCATCTACCTATCGCCTTCCAAGCTCCCTTCCACACAGCTCCACCCCACCCTTCTATTTATTTCTCAACCTCCTTCCCCCTCCCTTACCCCCCACTTTCCTGATGAAGGATTTATACCTGAAACGTTACCTCTCCTGCCCCTCGGATGCTGCCGATGTGTTGTGCTTTTTCCAGCCCCACACTTTACAACTCTCATCTCCTGCATCTGCAGCCCTCACTTTCTCTCACCCTCTAATAGTAAGAGATGAAAGATTTTTTCACTCTTTCTGGCATGATAATCAAGAGTGTGTTAATTTATGGAATGGGGACAGAAATTAATCATTCCCTTGTGTTACATCAGGATGGAATGCCAAATCAAGATTAGGGAAGTAACAGTGACAGTGAGTAACAGAGTGTCAGTTCCAGGAATACAGTTTGTTCTTGTGAACGATTTAGCAGGAGGCGAGGTGGGAGACGCACCCCTTGTGTGGAGAAGCGAACAGAAGTCTACGGAATTGGGGTGTTAAAAGAAAAATACCGAGGAATCTTTCCAGAGTGTGTAGTAACAAGATCCCACTGTCATAAGTTACAGCAGGAAGTAAAACCGAAAGAAAAAGACAAATGAGTTGATGTGCAGTGAACTGACCCCCTGTTTGATGTAACGGTGCAGGATAAACCTGAACAGGCAGAGGATCAGGCAGAGGGGTTTAGTCCAGAAAGGCTCATGGACTTACAACAGATATATACACACACACAGAAAGGGAATCAGAATATATTGTTGAATGTTATTAACTTAAAGATAGAATCATAAAATTAAAATGGAGACCCCGATAGGTTACTGCAGAAGGGAAATTGGCCGAAGTGCACCAGATTGTGTTAGCAGTAACGTACAGTGTTATGGCTAGCACATAAACTAATTGCAGGCGGTCACTTAGGTGTACAGAAGACTCAGGCTAAGGTACAGAAGCATTTCCACTGGCCTGGAATGCACAAGGACGTGTTTTTTTTGTACATGATATACATCCCAAATGGTAGGTAAGTAACAGGCATGAATAAAACCAGCACCTTTCGTGCCAATTACTGCATTCGAAGAACATTTCACGTGGGTTATGATTAATTGTGTAGCTCCACTTCCTAACATAGAAGTGGAAAACTATATTTGCTGACCATAATGAATATGTCCACCAGATTTCCAGAGGCAATTCCATTACGGAATGTTAAGATAAAAAGGGAGGTGGAGGGGTTGGTAGCTTTCTTTACTCGCTGTGGGCTAGGCAGTAAGATTGAGTCAGACGAAAGATCTCATTTTACCGCTCAGCTGTTTAAGGAAGTCATGGATAGCTTCAACATGCCGCAGTTTAAATCAAGTGCGTCCCATCCTGAATCCCAGGGAGTCTTTGAAAGTTAGCATCAGACGCTGAAGACCATGTTAACAGCATACTGTTATGATGACCCGAATGATTGGAATAAAGGTGTCCCATTATATTGTTGCCATTAGAGATGCCCCAAATAAATCTACTCACTTTACTTCCTTTGAGTTAATATTCGTACATGAAGTGAGAGGTCCGTTGAAATTAATAAAATATAAATTGACAGGACCAAAGTCGGAAATCTCACACTTGGATTCTGTGTGTGAGGTGAAGGAGAGAGTAAATGGAGTAGGTGAGTTTGCTAAATACTATATCTGAATAGTATCTGAAGAGCACAACATAGAGTGAAGCAGGTGGCAGTTAAAAACTCTGAAACTTTGAGGATATCCCGTGGGGATGACGTATTAGTATTGCCACCAGGGGTAGGTAATTACTTCAAAGCCAGGTTTAGCGGCCCCTTTCAAATTAAAAAAAATGTGGAGTCAGTTCAGCGATCTAGTAAAGATACTGGAGATGACAAAAATTTAATCGAGTATTTTATATGGATGAATAATGCTCCAGACATATTTATGACTCAGGAACAGAGCTGTGGCCAGATGAACAAATTGTGTAGTTTATCTGTATGATGTGGTGATATTTAGCAAGTGATTAAAAGCTCACATGTTACAGTTGACAGATCATGTTGAACAAGAAGCAAACTTGGTAATAAACTTAAAGAAAACAGAATTCGCGAAGGCAGAGGTGACGTTCTTGGGACATTACATTGGACATGGGAGGTTGACCCTATGGAACACAAAGTCGAAGGGCTTTGAGGGATTTCCACAACCATCCTCGAAGAAAGAAATGCTTCGATTTTTGGAACTGAGTGGATTCTATCAGAAGTTTGTTCCAAACTTCAGCACCACTGATGGATTTACTAAAGAAGAACACAGAATTGTGGTGGACAGAACAATGCCAGGAGGCATTTGAGAATTTTAAAGCAGGATTAATCACCCATTTTAGCTACACCAAATATTCTGAAACCCATTGAAAATTGTGTTTGATGCTCGGGATATCGGGGTCAGAGATGTATTGATACAGAAAAATGAGGATGGAACTGAATGGCTATTTGGGTACTTGTCGAAAAAACTCAATATCCACTAGAACAAAGATACAAAATCTCCATTATTGAACAAGAATGATTATGTTTCGCACTGGCCTGACAATAATTTAACGTGTATATGACAAACAAATTGTCGGAGATGGTTTTGGACAATGACAAATCTCTCGCATTTTTGGAATATTTAAAGACCAGAATATGAGACTATTTCATTGGAGTTTTACCTTCCTGACTTTAAACTTACAAAAGGTACATGCTGCGGCTCCTACAATGTGATAGCAGATGGGTTATCACGGATTTAAAGGAAAAAGTGTAGATAAGATTTACCTTATTCCAGTGTTATAATGGTGTGCAGAATTAATATGAATGATATAACTGAGATAAATACTTTTGTATTTCATAAAATTGGGATTTAAAATTAGAGGAGAAGAAATGTAGTCATCTTTTCATTCTGCTGGTTCACTTTATTTTCTGAAGCGGGGAGATGTTGTGAAGCCAAAAATATGTAGAGTACTTTAATACAGAACGGGTTTTGCCGAATAGAAATTAAAGCCACAGATGCTAGCTAAAGGTCAAACTGTTCCACATGTTACCATTAGCTGAGAAATGGATAACTGAGTTTTGGTTGCTGTTTTGACAGCCATTCAAATGCAACCAAAGAGTTTAAATAACGCTCAGTAAACCAGAAGCCAATGGAATTTGAATATTATTATTTGGACACCTGGTAAGCAACCAAAGTATGAGAATTACTATATCATGGGGAGTATACATACCCAGCATTTTGAACACTACAGGGAGAGCTATTGCCATCCAACAGCAGAGCAACTGCTGTAGAGCTGCAGTGCTAACTGGCCATCCCAAACACTCTCTATCAAAGATACATGTTCATCTAAACCTACATGCAATAATAAAATGACCCGGGGAGATCAGCAGCTGGAAGAGTGAGCACAGCGGGGAAGATAGAGACTGTGTGCTCTCGAGATTGTAATGTTTTATATGTGGGCTGTTGGAACAGCATATATTTACAGAGTTGGAGTCAGATATTAAGTAGCTAAGAAAAGAGGGGCTTGTATTTATCAATAGTTGTTGTTTATTGTTCACTATTAAAGTTAAGAAACAAACTTGTTAATTTTTGTTTAAATAGTGGAATATAGGAGATCGGTGTCACTCATATTTTAACAGATTACGAGGTGAGGCGAGCTTTTGTGGGTGTTTGGTTTCTATTAACAGAGGGGTTCATCTTCACCTTTTAAATGTCCATCCACATTAGCCCCATTTCCCTGCAGTTGGCCCATATCCTTCCAGTCCTTTCCTATCGACATTTTTATCCAAATGCATTGAAATGTTGTTAATGTTGTTAATGTACACCCCCCGCCGCCCCACCACCAACTACATCTGCTGGCAGCTCATCCATGTTCCAGCACTCTGTGTAAAGAAGTGACCACTCAGGTTCCCTTTTATTCCTTCCCCTCTAACCTTAAACTGATCCCCTCTAATCCTCGATTCTGTACACCTTTGAAAAAGACTGAGAGCATTAACTCTATCCATACCCCTCATGATTTTATACAGCTCTATAAGGACTCCCTCAGTCTCTTACACGCTAAAGAAAAGGTCCTAGCTTGTCCTATAACTTAGACCATTGGGTCCTGGCAACGTCTTTGTAAATTTCTTCTGCACTCTTTCTAATTTCATAACATCCTCCCTATAACAAGGTTATAAAAACTGAATACAATACTCCAAGTGCGGCCTTACCAAAGTCCTGTGTAACTGCAACATAAATTCCCAACTTCTATCCTCAAAGTCCTGACTGATGAAGGCCAATGTGCCAAAAGCCTTCTTCACTGCCCTGTCAACCTGTGACTCTACTCTTAGAGAGCCCGTGAAACCAAGGTCTCTCTGCCCACTGCACCCCTTAAGACCCTCCCATTCACCGTGAAACTCCTACCTTGATTTGAGTTTCCAAAATGCAAGACCTCACACATCTATATTAAATTCCATTTGCCATTTCTCGGCCCAGTTCCCCACCTGATTAAGGTCCTGCTGCAATTTGTGATAAACTTCCTCACTGATCACGCTACCAATTATTTTAGTATCATCTGCAAACTTACTAATCATGCCTTGTACATTCTCAACCAAATCATAGATAACAAACAGCAATGGACACAGCCTTCAGTCTGACCATCATCCTTCCACTAAACCCTCTGCTTCCGGTCATCAACCCAACTGTGTATCCGATTGGACAGTTCCCCCAGCATTCCACGTGATGGAACCTTCCAGAGCAGCCTGCCATGTGGAACCTTATCAAAGGCCTTACTGAAATACATAGAGACTAAATTTACAGCTCTGTCCTCGTAAACCTTCTTGGTCACTTCATCAAAGAACTCTAACAAATTTGGGAAGCATGATCTCCCACTCACAAGTCTATGCTGACTGCTCCGAATCAAACCCTGTGTAAGTAATGGGTGCAGTCAATGGTATGCTGCCCTTCATTGTAAGATGATTCGAGTACGTGAGTAAAGCCATCTTCCTGCTGTTGTAGAGCCTTGCTGAGAGAGCATTTGGGGCGCTCTCTACAGATTTGATCTCCTTTGTCAGGAATGATCTCCTTACCACAGATACAGATGGCAGTATCATGAGGGTAGAGTGAAGAACCTGAGAGTTTAATCTGCAGAGCTGTAAAATCTGAAATGGTGACGCTGAAACACGAGGTGTAGCAGGTATATTTCCAAAAGACACATTGATAGGGTGAGAAATTCCATACTTTACTCAGGATTGATTGATCTGATTTATTGTCACGTGTACCTCAGTACAGGGAAACACTTTATTTATGAGCAGTGGAGGCAGATCATAGTAAGCAAGGCCAGACAGATCATAGGGTGGAAATAGACTTGGACAGAGTAAGGCACACAGGTTACACTGAACAGGACGTGCACTCGACAAGATCAACATGAGAAAGATCAGCGTTATTTGAACACAGAGAGTCGATTCATCAGTCTAACGTGACTTTCCTAATAGTTTATATGCCTAAATTAACTCTCCCCATGTTATTGTGCTGTTGGCGTGTGAACCCGCACTGAACGCCATGTTGTTCACAATCCCTAACATCAGCCATAATACCTTCGATCTGAAACAGGTAACCATTCCCACCAGCTTCCACCCTGCATAGAAAAAGGCTGGCTTCTCAGAGATGGAAGGTGCCTTCTTGAGACTTCACACAAGACATAATCCTTCCCTCCTCAACACTAGAAAACCATGTTAAAGTCCCACGTGTGTATCATGGGCAACGGAGCCAGGAGGAACAACGTGGAGCAGTCTGTCTGTGCAGCCTCTGCCCCACTTGTTCATCATGTTAGAGCATCAATCTGGAGACAGTGAGGACTGCCGATGCTGGAGATTGTAGTAGACAGTAGATTGCTGGAAAAGCACAGATGGTCAGGCAGCTCCGAGGAGCAGGAGAATCCACGTTTTGGGCATAAGCCATTCATCAGGAATCAGCATCAATTACCTCATTCTGTCCCTTTGCAAGTGCGTTGAGGGGGGAATGGCCTCCTCCTGTTCCTGTGTAAGAGACTGAAGGAGCTGAATGGCCTCATCCTGTTGCTGTGGAAGTGGCTTTAGGGGCTGAATGGCCTCCTCCTGTTCCTGTGTAAGAGACTCAAGGGACTGACTGGCTTCTTCCTCTTCCGATTGGACAGGACCAAGGGCCTGATTGGGTTACCCCTGGTTCCTGTTTGACAGCTCAATGTACTGACAAGTGTGATGGTGCTGCAGGCTTTGAGAGGTTATTTTGTCCTGGTTTCTTTTCAGAGAGAGATTGAATGATCGTTACCAAACTGGTTAGTTAAGACCACTGAGTAAACAGCTAGGGAGGTCTTGGGTTTATTTTAATGCAGCCTGAATGGGTGTGGCCACCTCTCACAGGTTAGGATCTCTGGGTTTTGGTTTCTCAGTAACATCAGAAACTATTGGGGTCTGCACAGAGTTGGAATCTTCAGTGACTATCACCTGGGTGCTACTCTCTCTGAATTTTCTCTTGGTGCTGTTTTTAATTCCCGGATTAGAGAAATGTTTGTGACGATCTGTGTCTGAATTTTCCTTTCTGCCAGAGGCTGTGTTTTTGGGATTTTCCTATATTGGTACAGTTCATTAGTAACAGTTCCTTGATTTGTTATTCTGTTAACTTGTCTAATGGAATTATGATTTTCTAAATTCCTCTTTCTTTGCTTTCATTTTATCTTTCCCGTTTCAATAAATAGTGTTTAGCTTCACACCGAGTAGTTTGACCTGTCACATTGCATCTGGAACAGTAACTTTATATTCCCTTTAAAATAAAAAAAAAGAGTCTAGGTGACCGCCTTCAAATATTTTCGAGGGGCTCTGGTGAGGTCCATCACACTAGACTCCTTCTCTTCCTGAGTAATAGACTGGAGGCACTGAATGGGCTGTCCCTGTTCTTCTCCAATAGTGTCAATGGGCTGAATGCTTCCTCATATTCCTGTGAATCCAGCGTGAGGTGCTGAATGAACTCTTATTTCACTGTGGAAATGTGCAGTGTCAGGCAGTGCTGGTAGATGAATGTTACGGACCATTTAATGGCACAAGTCTCAATGGAGTCTGGGTCTTGCTGCACATGGACACAGACCAGCTCAGGAGCTGAGGGGGTATCAAAATGTTCTGAACATTGTGGAATGTTCGGTGACCATCCCCACTTCTGATCTTATGTTGCGGAGGGTGAGGGCGGGGAGACATTGATGAAGCAGCTGAAGATGTTTGTGAAGGGGAAGCTACCCTGAGGATCTCCCACAAATGTGACCCAGGACTGAGATGGTGAACATCATCCTTTGTGCCATGTTTAACCCCAAACACTGGAGAGGTTACTCTGATTCCCATTAAGTTCAGTTTTGTTCAGCTCCTTGATGTCAACAGAACTCAATCACTGCCTTGATATTAGGGCAGGTCATTTTTACCTGAACCCTTGTTTCAACCTCTTTTGTCCATATCAATAGGCCATGATATAGGAGCAGCAAGTGTTTTCTTCAAACAGGTGGGATTGAATGTCAGGATTTCTCTCCTCAAGGGTGTTCGGGGAGTGAGATGTCTGAACGTATTTGAAGAGGAGGGAGATGGATATTGACCTGTCAGAGAGTTCAGGGCGATGAGGAATTGGGTATGAAAGAGGATTTGAGACCAAGAGCAGATCAGTCATGATCTTAGTGAAGGGCAAGGCAGGCTTGGGGAGTGAACGATCTGTTCCTGTTCCTGATGTTCTCACATTCTGTTATTGGAAAGTTAGTGGGTGTTATTTTCATGAATGTGCAATTACTGAATATTGCAATCAGGGAGACCAGAGGATTTTGTGAGCCAACTCTGGTTGAGGTATGGGGGCTGTATTCACAGTGAATCTGGATCTACAACATGACCAACAAATGAAGCACAAGTTGCAGAGAGGGGAAGCTCTGTGAAGAGAGATGAGAGGCCTCTTTCATACCTGTGCCTGGATTTTCCAATTACACTTCCCAAATCACTTCAAAGCATGTGTGACAGTATTGAGAGGCTGAATGGTCTCCTCTGTTTCTGTGCACCAGATTATAGGCCTCCAACTGTCCCTGTCTAGCAGGTATGAGGGGCTGAATGGAACACAGGAACATGGGACTGAGGAACAGGAGTGAGATACTTTGAGCCTTCTCCACCAGGCACTAAGATTGTGGCTGATCAGGTTGGGGTCTCAGCCCCACTTTCCTGTCTATATCCCAATATCCGTGACTCACTTCTCTGTCAAATATTTAACTGATGCAGCTTTCAATCAATGTGAACATAGAGGCACAATAAACTTCCACTGAAGAGAATTCCCACTTGAAAGGTCCTTTAAGAATTATTCAACATCCTTCTTATAGAACCAGAGAGTCATGCAGAATGGAAACAGTCCCGTTAGTCCGATCTGTTCACTCCGATCAGATATCAAATCTGATCCAGTCCCATTTGCCAGCATTTGGTAAATATCTCTCCTCTTTCAGATACTTTTTAAATGTGCGATTGTAACCGCCTTCAGCACTTCCTCTGACAGCACTTTCTGTACACACACCACTCTCTCTGTGAAACATTTATCTTCAGGTCCCTTCTAAATCATTCGCCCTCTCCCCTTCAACTAATGCCCTCTTGTTCTGGACTCCCCTAACCTGGAGAGCAGAACGTGGCTGTTCAGAATATCCATGCCCCTGATGGTTTTATAAACCTCTATAATGTCACCCTTCAGCCTCTGACACACCAGGAGAAAGCACCTCAACCTAATCAGCCTCTCCCTAAAGCTCAAGCCTCCAGTCCTGGAACATCTGGGTAAGTTATTTCTGCAGAAAACCGAGTTGTACGCAGTATTCTTAAAGTGGCCTCACAACGTCCTGTACAGATACAACATCCCACCACAATTCCTATACTCAATACTCTGACTGATTAAGACAAATGTGCCAAATGTGTTCTGCACCACTCTGTCTACCTGCGAGTCCACATTCAAGGAACAATATACCTGCAGTCCTATGTCCCTTTGTTCTACAACAAACCCCAGGACCTTATCATTATGTGTATAATTCCTGCCCTGGAGTGCGTTCACAAAATGCAAAACCTCGTATTTATCTAAATTGAACTTGCCCATTTGTCCCATCTAATTGTGGTCTTGTTGTACTCTGAGATAATCTACTACACCACCTTTCTGATGTCATCTATAAATTTACTAACTATGGCCCCAATATTCACATCTAAATCCTTTACATAAATGATGAAATGCAGTGAACTCAGTACTGATTCTTGCAGCACATTGCTGCTCACAAGCCTCCAGGCTGAAACATATCCCTCTTCCTTCAAGCCAATTGTGACTAGCTTCCTCTGTATCTGATGTGACTGAAACGTACTAATCTGTCTACCAATCAGAATGAAATACTAGCTATGAAGAGAGGCTGAGTAAGTTCGGTTTATTTTCACTAGATAAAAGGAGATTGAGGGGGGACCTGATTGAGGTTTACAAAATCGTGAAGGGTGTAGCCAGGGTGGATAGAGACGGGCTTTTTCCCAGGGTTAAGGATTCAATAATGAGAGGTCGTGCTTTCAAAGTGAGAGGAGGAAAGTTTAAGGGGGATACACGCGGTAAGTACGTCACACAGAGGGTGGTGGGCATTTGGAACACATTGCCTGCAGAGGTGGGAGGGGCAGGCACGGTCGATTCATTTAAGATGCATCTGGACAGATGTATGAGTAGGGGGGGAGCAGAGGGATACAGATGGTTAGGAATAGACCGACAGATTTAGACAGGACATTTGGATCGGCTCAGGCTTGGAGGGTGAAGGGCCTGTTCCTGGGCTGTAAATTTTCTTTGTTCTTTGTTGTTTAAATGAAGTCCACATAGACAATGTCTACCAAACTGGCTTCATTAATCTTCTTTGTCGCCTCTTCAAAAAACGCAACCATATTAATGAGACATGATTTCCCATGCAGAAAGCTCCGTTGTCTACCCCGATCAGCCCTTTCCTTCCCAAATGTATGTAAATGCTATCCCTCAGAATCCCCTCCAACAACTTACCCACCACTGACATCAGGCTCACCCGTCTATAGTTCCCCGACTTTTTGGGTCACTGTTTCCTTTTCTAGTCCCACTCCTCCACTGCTCACAACAAATATTAAATGTAACCAAGTTGGTGATATGGCCGATGATATCGGTCTCAGACTGGGTCAGGGTCAGTTTTAGGAACAAGTCAGGCTAGTTTCTTTAATCTGCGAAAACAACACGTTTATGATCCAGAGCAATGTTACTCAAACTATGATGGAAAGATGAATGGCAAACTGTTTGGGTATTGCAAATATATAATCAATGGCTTGGAAAGGGTGGACGCTAAGAAATTGTTTCCTTTACACCTTAGAATGAGAAGGGGTAAATTCAGAACAGAAATGCGGAAACATTTCTTCAGTCAGAGAGTGGTGGGCCTGTGGAATTCATTACCACAGAGTGCAGTGGAGGCTGGGATGCTAAATGTCTTCAAGGCAGAGATTGATAAATTCTAGATGTCACAAGGAATTAAGGGCTTCGGGGAGAATGCGGGTAAGTGGAGTTGAAATGCCCATCAGCCATGTTTAAATGGCTGAGTGGACTCGATGGGCCGAATGGCCTTACTTCCACTCCTATGTCTTATGGTCTAATATTTCCCTTTCTAAACACAAACACACAAACACACATGCAAACACACATACACAAAAACACACACAGATTAACAAAATTTCTGCAAATTAATTTGAAAGAACTTTGTCTAGATATTATTGGAACTCATGACAAAAGTAAAAATTGAGATTGTCCAAAACGTTATTCTGCTTCTGAAGATATTGTACACACACAGCTGCTAGCAATGGGATTTCATCCTGGGAGAGTTGGATTTGGCTGAATTCCCTTTGCTTTAGGCAGTGAGGAGATTCCAGTGAATTCTGGTCAGGATCACCCAAAGGGCAGCACGGTGGGCAGCACTGCTGCTTCACAGCAGCAGGGGCTTGGGGTCGATTCCAGCCTTGGGTGACTGTCTGTGTGGAGTTTGCACATTCTCCCCTTATCTGTGTGAGCTTTTAATGGGTGATCTAGTTTCCTCCCACAAACTGTGTAGGTTCGGTGGATTGTCATGTTAAATTGTCTGTAGTGTTCAGGGAATTCTAGGTTAGGTGCATTAGTCAGGGGCAAATAGAGGGAAATGGGTTGGGAAGGTTGGTATTGACTTGTTAGGCCGAAGGGCCTGTTTCAACACTGCAGTGATTCTATAAAAGGAACGATGACTGTAGAATTTTTTTTTTTTTAGCTTGCACACATTGCTGTGATGAGGAACAATGAAGGAGAGAGTGTGTGATAGGCAATTCCTTCTCAGGCAGGTTACATTTTCTCCCTCCTGAGCTGAATCACACAGTAATGTCATCCTCTCCCAAACTGGACCATGTGAGGTCTCCTTGTACATTGTCCAAACTATGTCTCCATCACATTCCCTGTTCCATGTAGGTCCATCATTGCTGCTGTCATAGACAGAGCCATACCCTTAGCAGAAAATGGTCTCGACTGATTTGAAATATGTTTACATGGCCCTGCGTCATTAAAAAAAAAATATTTAATATATTCAGAATACCTGTGTTAAAATGACTGCATTTTTTAACAAATGCAGAAATTTCGGGAAAAGCTCGGCAGGTCTGTCAGTACCCAGATGCCTTTTACATGCTGTAGTTGTACCAGCCTCCACCACTTCCTCTGGCAGCTCATTCTATACACACACCACCCTCTGTGTGAAATGGTTTCCTTTAGGCCTCATCAAAATCTTTCCCCTCTCACTTTCAAACAATGCCCTCTAGTTTTGGACGCTCCTAACCCGGGGATAAACCCTGACATACTCACCCTATCCATGGCCATTTTGATTTTATAAACCACTACTGCTGCGAAATGTGACTCCAATGATCACGAATAGCTGTACTTTCAGTCATCCCGGGCCTAAATTCTGAAATTCAATACTGACACCGCTCCCTTATCCATCAAGTCACAATTCTAAATCCATTTTAATCAGTTTGTTCAGATTTATCATGAGAAACTTCTGTGGGATTTACACCGAGACCTTTGTGCCCAGAGGGAGGGACTAGCATCACTCAACAATACCCATAAAGCTGTAACAGTATTCTCCTCTGTGTTTGTTCATCAGACTGTCCTGACATGATGTGACATACCTCTGCAACAGGCAGGACTTAAATCCAGGCCTTATAGTCCAGAGCTAGGAACACTACCACACAAGTTCAGGAATTGGAATCAAATCCAGAGTTCTGGCTCAGAGACAGGGACACTACCCACCACACTGCCATACCCAGATTTTGGGTCATATTTTTTAGTGCCCACTTTCAGCTCGGTGAGGATTTATTATAATCAGGTTACCATTACTGAACTACACAAAACACTTTGTATTGTTAAACAAATGCAAGATATTTGTCTCAACTGTAGGATATTGAGTGATGTGCTATGCCATTGATTAATTGCTAGTATCTGTAGTCTGCAATATTTCGGAAAGAAATCCTGCAGACACACTCTGCCCAATGAAGGGTCTCAAATGGATATTTATTACTGAACAGCAGAGACGAAGGAAGAGCTTAATTTCTGACCCCAAAACACCGATCACTATTACCCAACTCTCACGTGCGACTGCCCTTTTCCTAAAACCATGAAATGACACCAGGCCGGTGATTACTGTCCAGCCTCTCCTCCCCACTGACTGTGTCTGCAATCTGTCCCTCCTCCCCCAAACCACACAAGGCAAACCAAGCTCAGGGTCTTTGTGAAAATCAAGGCCGGAGTGTGCAGGCCTCCTGGAGAGGAATGGGCGTTTTAAAATTGAAGGGTGAGGGGAGGTGGCAGTAATATCACACAACGGGCAGAGGGGTGGCTGATGGAGTTTAGTTTGGATTAATGTGCGGTATTGGATTTGGTAAATCAAACAACAGCAGGACCTATACAATTAAAAGTAGAGCCTTTGGCAGTGCTGTAGAATAGACACCGAGGCCGTCAGGTATAATTTTTTAAAATTTGCATCTCATAGAGATAGTGCGGTTAAGAAGGTGTTTAACACACTTATTTTCATTGGTCAGACTCTTTGAGTATCGGAATGGGGATGTCATGTTGAGGATGTACAGGACATTGGTGAGACCTCTACTGGAATACTGTGTCCAGTCTGGTCATCCTGCCCGCTCATTCCATAGGCACACCACCCTCTGGGTGAAAAAGCTGCCCTTTAGGTCGCTTTAATGTTTCCCCTCTGACCTTAAACCTCTGCCCTCTAGTTTTGGTCTACCCTACCCTTAGAAAATACCTTGACTATTCACTTTGATATTATTGACCTTGATATTATTAAGCTGGAGAGGATTGAGAACAGATGAACTTGGATGTTGTTGGGAATGCAGGGAGTGAGAGATAAGGAGAGGCTGGGTATGCTGGGACTTTTTTCACTGGAGAGGATGAGGTTAAGGGATAACTTCACAGAAGTTTACAAAATAATGAGGGGTACAGATAAGCTGAAGGGCTGATGTCTTTTCCCTAGAGTTGGGGATTGAAAACTGAGGGATATTTTAAGGTGCGAGGAAAAAGATTTACAAAAGTCATAAGAGTTAATTATTTTAGACAGAAGCTGGCTTGTGTGTGGAATGAACTTGCAGAGCAAGTGGTGAAAGCAGGGACAGTTACAACGTTTAAAGGACATTTAGATCAGTACATGTATAAGACATCAGTTTGGATGGTGCTGTGAGCAGCTGCTCTCTCCCTCCCCCTCTCTGAATGAATCCCTGTTGGTTTTCACCCTCTGCCAATGCCTTGCAGTGGCGAGGGGAGGCCAGCAGAGGGTGGCATTGCATCACTTTAAGCACCACAGAGACTGCAAGACCTGCCCCACACAGAGACACACAGATACACTGACAGGAATTGTTAGGACATGGTGTGAAGCTCATCTGGTAAGTTAAATGAAACATAAAGAAATGCTCAATTTGCCTCGTAAACTATTAAAATATGAGAGACAGAGAACTCCCAAATTCCACTGTTTAAATAAAAACATCAATTTATTTTTTTATTTTGAAAGTGAACACTTTACATCAAAAATTCACAACTCTGGGACCCTCTTTCACTGAACTGCTTATTACCCGAGTAGAAAGTGAAGACTGCAGATGCTGGAGATCAGAGCTGAAAATGTGTTCCTGGAAAAGCGCAGCAGGTCAGGCAGCAACCAACGAACAGGAGAATCGACGTTTCAGGCATAAGCCCTTCTTCAGGAATGAGGAAAGTGTGTCCAGCAGGCTAAGATAAAAGGTAGGGAGGAGGGACTTGGGGGAGAGGCATTGGGAATGCTATAGGTGGAGGGAGGTTAAGGTGAGGGTGGTAGGCCGGAGTGGGGTGGGGGCAGAGAGGTCAGGAAGAAGATTGCAGGTTAGGAAGGCGGTGCTGAGTTCGAGGGATTTGACTGAGACAAGGTGGGGGGAGGGGAAATGAGGAAACTGGAGAAATCTGAGTTCATCCCTTGTGGTTGGAGGGTTCCCAGGCAGAAGATGAGGCGCTCTTCCTCCAACCGTCGTGTTGCTATGGTCTGGCGATGGAGGAGTCCAAGGTCCTTGTTGGAGTGGGAGGGGGAGTTGAAGTGTTGAGCCACAGGGTGGTTGGGTTGGTTGGTCCGGGTGTCCCAGAGGTGTTCTCTGAAACGTTCCCCAAGTAGGCGGCCTGTCTCCCCAATATAGAGGAGGCCCCATCGGGTGTAGCGGATACAATAGATGATGTGTGTGGAGGTGCACAGATACACACATGGGGATGGTAAGGATACAGCGTGAAGCTCATCTGGGAACTTCAATGACACAAAGAAATGCTCAATTCACCTCGTAAACTGTTAAAATATGAGGGACAGATCCGCCAACTTCCACTGTTTAAATAAAAACATCAATTTATTTTTTTCACTCTGAAAGTGAACATTTTCCATCAACTATTCACAACTCAGGGACCCTCTTTCTCTTAACTGCTTATTACCCGACTCCAGCTCTATAGCAATATATTGTTTCTGGGTCTGCCATCCTCTCATATCACAGGTGCTAGGCAGCTCTCAGTTCAGAAGAGCATTCCCTCTCTCTTAAAGGTACAGGACACACTTTCAACTTCATCACATTAAACCCTGATGAAGTGGATAAGTGGGACCTAACCGGATTTCTCTTGCTCTGTGGTTTGTCAATAATTAATCTACTCTGTCTGGTATGTGTCAGGACTTCTGTTGCTCCATTGACAGCATGTCATTATTCGACTCTGTCCGTGGGAATATATCAGTATTTCACTTGCTCAGACTTGTGTGTGTGGGGCAGGATTTCAGTTGTTTCATGGGGACTGTGACACTATAACAATCTCAATGTTTGTAGATGGCACCGAACCTGGAAGAACTCTGAAGTCTATGGAGGAGAGTGTGGAACTCTAACAGGACAGTGACACGTTGGTGTAGTGTTCAGGTGTAAGGCAGATGGTAATCAGTGCAGAGCAGTGTGAGGTGATGTACTGTGGTAGGAATAACATTGAAAGGCAGTTTGAAACAGGCTGTACCATTATAAAGGGACTGCAGGAGCAGAGAGCGCTGGGTGTATATGAGCACAGATTGTTGAAGATGTCAGGACAAGTGGGGAGAGCAGTAACTATCACAGATTAGTTTCAGTATCTGAGCTGTTTACAGGAGGAGGTGTAGGAGGGAGTCTCCGTGCTCCCTTCCTGGGAGGTGGTGGTGACGATGTGATGTGAGCCCACCCTCCTGCCCACCGAGACCGTGGGGATTCCATTTGTACCAGCTCGACACAAAAGGGAGATGGCATCAGGGCCACAGCTTCTAAGTTGTGCCGGGGGGAAACGGAGCTGCCAGTGGGTTTAAAGTGAGAATTGCCCTTCAATGAACATTGCTTCTTACTCGGTCGGTGGGACGTGGATGTTTCAGAATCTCCACACGAGGCGTCCCGGTCCTCTCCGGGTCGCACCAGGGCCCTCCCCAAATGGCGGGGGGAGGGGAATGTGGGAACGGATATCGGGCACTCCACCACTCGGATAGGCCCTCCCTGTCCTATTCCAGGCTGTTTCTCCTGGAATGGGAGAAAGGGAGGGAGGGAGTGAGGGTGGGAGTGGGTGTCCCTGGTGTTAGTGCTGGTTTAGGGGAAGGGGACGGGGACATGGTGAGGGGTCCGGAGGGAATCAGTCCACAGTGTTGTATCCATGCAGTGTTATTAACGTGGGGGGGTAAAGTGGAGGCAGGAGGAAGACAGGGGGAGAGAGAGAGGGAGAGAGAGAGAGAGGGATAGAGAGTGGGAGAGAGAGGGAGAGAGAGATCACGGCGGGGTGGGATGGTGCTTTACCTGTTATACGGTGAGTGTGAGGGAGCAGAGAGAATATGGTGACCCTTATCCTGACAGAGTGGGGGAGGTAATTGATGCTTGTCCTGTATTGCTGGGCATTTCCTCAGACCCCAGATACTGCACTGAGCTGGGTGGGGAGCTCAGACCATGATCAGTGAGTCAGGTGGTGTGGACCCTCTGGGAAGAGAATGGTCCCCCTCTGTACTAGCCCATCCACCAGGACCTCCGTGCCCCTATCGACAAACCGCAGTGTAATTGCCCCTTATCCCCCATGCTCAGGGTAAACTGCGCAGGGCAGCTCCTAACTGAGAAAGCGCAACCGTGTGCTCATTGGCCTTTTAAAGGTGGTCCCAGTGTCAGGGAACAATGAATATCCAGGGGCACCCGGGGAGATGGTGAGTACCTCCAGCCATGATGGGTGAGAGAATCGGGCTGGTATTGAATGAGACGGACACCATGGGGTGGGCTGGGTAGTTCATGAGGTGAGTTTGGTCCGATAGCACCAGGAAACTAGCTCAGCCTCGTGCAGATAATCGTTCTGTCAGACGAAGGGAAAATGTCACTGAGACAGTTTTTTGTTTGATTCATCCCAGTGCATCATAGATTCTGTTGAAACAACTCCCATTTCCAAAGCTGTAGTACAAATGCTCAAATATCCCATTTTCCCATCTTTCCTGGGAAGATAGGCTCTTGTTACAGGATGTTATTGAAGTGTCGACATTTCAGTATTCTGCAACCTGGGAACACATCCTTCCATGACACTGTCTCTCAGTCTCCCCCTCCCTGTCTATACCCCAAACCCCTCCCATGTGGTGATATTTAAACTGATTCCCCCGCCTGGTCTCTCTGGCAGTGATGTTCACACACACAGCACCCCCTTGTCGGGGCAACAATGGAGATATGGAGCTGTAAATGGGTGACGCTGTACATCCAGTCAGTTCCAGAACGGGCTGCAAGTTTCCCCACACTGGGCAGGGATCTAACACAGTGTTACTGAGCAATGCACTGGGGTGGGGTACACAGTCCTACATGCTGGGAGGGTAACTGCTCTTGGGTTACAGATCAATGCACTGGGGTGGGGTACACAGTCCTACATGCTGGGAGGGTAACTGCTCTTGGGTTACAGTTCAATGCACTGGGGTGGGATACACAGTCCTACATGCTGGGAGGGTAACTGCTCTTGGGTTACAGATCAATGTACTGGGGTGGGGTACACAGTCCTACATGCTGGGAGGGTAACTGCTCCTGGGTTACAGATCAATGCACTGGGATGAGGTACACAGTCCTACATGCTGGGAGGGTAACTGCTCCTGGGTTACAGAACAATGTACTGGGGTGGGGTACACAGTCCTACATGCTGGGAGGGTAACTGCTCTTGGGTTACAGATCAATGCACTGGGGTGGGGTACACAGTCCTACATGCTGGGAGGGTAACTGCTCCTGGGTTACAGATCAATGCACTGGGTTGGGGTACACAGTCCTACATGCTGGGTGGGTAACTGCTCCTGTTTTACAGATCAATGTACTGGGGTGGTGTACACAGTCCTACATGCTGGGAGGGTAACTGCTCCTGGGTTACAGATCAATGTACTGGGGTGGTGTACACAGTCCTACATGCTGGGGGGGGTAACTGCTCTTGGGTTACAGATCAATGTACTGGGCTGGTGTACACCGTCCTACATGCTGGGAAGATAACTGCTCCTGGGTTACAGATCAATGTACTGGGGTGGTGTACACAGTCCTACATGCTGGGAGGGTAACTGCTCTTGGGTTACAGATCAATGTACTGGGCTGGTGTACACCGTCCTACATGCTGGGAGGGTAACTGCTCCAGGGTTACAGATCAATGTACTGGGGTGGTGTACACAGTCCTACATGCTGGGGGGGTAACTGCTCCTAGGTTACAGATCAATGTACTGGGCTGGTGTACACATCCCTACATGCTGCGGGGGGGGGGGGGGAATGGCTTCCGGTTTACAGGGGGAGAGGTGATAGGTCAGAGAGGAGGGTGGGGTGGATGGGGGTAAGGTGATGGGCAGGTCAAGGTGTTCCCCAGAACATTCCGTCCCAGACATTCTCTAACTGCCATTCCCCGGAACGTTCTGTCCCGGACATTCTATAACTGCCATTCCCCGGAACGTTCTGTCCCTGACATTCTATAACTGCCATTCCCCGGAACGTTCTGTCCCGGACATTCTATAACTGCCATTCCCCGGAACGTTCTGTCCCCAACATTCTAGAACTGCCATTCCCCGGAACGTTCTGTCCCTGACATTCTATAACTGCCATTCCCCGGAAGGTTCCCTCCCTGACATTCTATAACTGACATTCCCCGGAACGTTCCGTCCCTGACATTCTATAACTGACATTCCCCGGAACGTTCTGACCCTGACATTCTATAACTGTCATTCCCCGGAACGTTCTGACCCTGACGTTGTTTGTGAACGTCCGGACGTCAGTGAATTGAACAAACGATAAGATCCCGAGGGAAGAGATCCCGTTCCAGGGAGAAGGAGACACTGTTCCGAAGGTCCCTCAGGCAGTTAAAGGGGTGAATACGTTTTCCCTACGTTTACATTTCTCCACGACACAGGACCGACCACAATTTAGACCAAAATACAGGAATTCCCAAACTCCGTTTGTCTTCAGGAAACTGGGAGAGAATCCTTCAGGACAGCAACGTTTCCACCCTCAGTATTAGGAACTGGGAAGGAGTGACCTATATCTGCTCTCGAGGGATCGAGAGTGTGGGAATGTTCTAGAAACCATCTGTCCTTATGGATGTGTCTCTGTGTGTTTGGGGAGGGAGGGTTTCTTGTGGTTTATGTCACATTTTTGTCAGTAATTCCGACCTTCCCATTTGATATGCCAGCTCCAATTATTTTAATAAATCCCTGAATACAGGGACACATTTGAAAATCTCACTGTGTCCCCGATCAAACGGGTCCCTTTGCCTCCAGGCTGATGGATAATGGGTTTGTTTTCCTTCCTCACAGTTAACGTAGTGACCATCTACGTCCTGCTTTATAAAGATTGTGGATTGTCTCCATGTGTCAGACGTTACCTGGGGGCCATGGCAGCGGCGGATCTCCTGGTCATTATCCTCGACCTGATCCTGAGACACATTCCCATTGTTTATGATGAACAGTTTTATTTCCTGATGGACTCCGTCCCCGTGTGTAATGTCCACGCCGTCCTGCTTTATGCAGCCACTGACTGCTCTGTCTGGTTCACCGTCACTTTCACCTTTGATCGGTTTGTGGCCATTTGTTGCCAGAAGCTGAAAAGTAAATATTGCAGTGAGAAAACGGCGGCTGTGGTTCTGGGAGCAGTGACTGTGCTGAGCTGTTTAAAGAACATTTCCTGGTATTTTATGCTCGAGGCTCGGTATTGGCTGGTGAACGACCCCTGGTTTTGTGATGTAACAGCCGCTGTTGTATTCTCCATTGTCTGGGGCACAATCGAGTCCCTCCACCACATTCTAACCCCGTGTGTCCCATTTCTCCTGATTCTGCTGCTCAATGTTCTCACCGTCAGACACATTTTAGTGACCAGCAGAGCCCGCAGGAGACTCCGCGCTCACACCAATGGGGACACTCAGTCTGACACTGAAATGAGAAACCGAAAAAAATCCATCATTTTACTGTTTGTGATCTCGGCCAATTTCATCCTGTTATGGTCAACTGTAATGCTGTATTCGATATGGAGACGGATGTGGTTTATGGGGTATTGCTCTGTGTATATCCATCTCTTTGTGCAGGAATTGGGCTTCATGCTGCAGCTCCTCGGTTGCTGCACAAACACCGCGATTTATGCCGTGACCCAGACTAAGTTCAGGCAGCAGCTGAAGAAGGTGCTGAAATATCCCTTCACCCAAATCCATCCATCCATCAAATTCCCTCATTAATCAATCCATCTGGGATTTTCTCATTTCAGTTCAGTGTTTCAGCGATGGAGCAGCCTGTCGCTATGGTAACAGACTGAGGGTAGCGCTGGTTTGTCCATCCTTATCCCACAGGGGGGTTACAGGGAAACATTTCAATGTTTCTCACAACTCAGGGGCCAGTGAGAAAAGGCACCATCCCACGGACTGTATCCATCACTTCCATTTGTAACCAATAAAATGTTGATTAAAGCGTGCCGAGCAGCAGAGTGACCGATGTTGTTGTGTGTCTTTGTGTTGGAGAAGCTGAGCTGGAGACAGACAGACTCAGTCCCAAGTCCTGGTCCTCAGGGAAGGGGAGGGCACCGCGCCCTGAGCTCAGGAGCTGGGTTTAACTCCCTCTAACCGCCCCCCCCCATTCCAACCTGGCCTCCCCAATTCCTCACCCCCACTTTTCCTCCTCAATTCTCTCCATCTCTCCCTTCCTGCACAATCTCTCTTTCTCACCACCTCTCCCTTTCACTCTCTCTGGTCCCCTCTCAGAGCCCCCAACCCCAGTTTCTCCACCTGCCTCCACTATTCTTTCTGCCTCACTCTCCCCCTCTCTCTCTCTCACACCCCCAACATGAGTTTATCCACCTGCCTCCATTCTTCTCTCTCCCCCTCACCCTCTCTCTCTCTCTCTCTCTCTCTCTCTCTCTCTCTCTCTCTCTCCTGCCGTCTCTATCTCCTTCTCACAATTCTGGCTCTACCCCATTTTCCCCACCTCCCACTTCCCACATCTCTCGATCATCTCACACCCACAAGCCCCCCCACCCCCCCAACCCCCACAAGCAGACTCACCACCAACCTGCAGTCTCTGGGTCAGAGGGAGAGGGAAGGACCAGGGAGACAGAGTGTGTCAGAGAGAGAGAGTAAGGGCGGGACAGAAGGGAGAGAGATTCGGTTAGAGAGAAACGGAGGGTGGTGGGAAAAGAGAGACCAAGATAGGGAGATCGAGAGTGAGAGAAGATGGAGAGAGAGCGAAGGAGCAGGGAAAGACAGAGAGAGAGGGAAGGGAGAAATAAGGTGAGGGAGGGAGGGAGAGAGAGAGAAATAGGGGAGGACATAATGAGAGAGGGGTCAGAGAGAGGCGGGGCAGAGAGAGAGGGTGACAGAGAGAGAGGGAGACAGAGAGAGAGGGGGGCAGAGAGAGAGGGGAACAGAGAGAGAGGGGAACAGAGAGAGTGGGGGACAGAGAGAGAGGGGGGCAGAGAGAGAAGGGGACAGAGAGAGGGGACAGAGAGAGGGGGACAGAGAGAGAGGGGGCAGAGAGAGGGGGGGCAGAGAGAGAGGGGGCAGAGAGAGGGGCACAGAGAGAGAGGGGGGCAGAGAGAGAAGGGGACAGAGAGAGAGGGGAACAGAGAGAGGGGGGGACAGAGAGAGGGGGTCAGAGAGAGAGGGGGACAGAGAGAGAGGGGAACAGAGAGAGGGGGACAGAGAGAGGGGGTCAGAGAGAGAGGGGGACAGAGAGAGAGAGAGAGAAGGGGACAGAGAGAGGGGACAGAGAGAGAGGGGGACAGAGAGAGAGGGGGACAGAGAGAGAGGGGGGCAGAGAGAGAAGGGGACAGAGAGAGAGGGACAGAGAGAGGGGGACAGAGAGAGAGGGGGCAGAGAGAGAGGGACAGAGAGAGAAGGGGACAGAGAGAGGCGGACAGAGAGAGAGGGGGGCAGAGAGAGAGGGGGCAGAGAGAGGGGGTGGCAGAGAGAGTGGGGGGCAGGGAGAGAGGGGTCAGAGAGCAAGGGGGGCAGAGAGAGCGCGAGAGAGAGGGGGGAGAGAGAGAGGGAGATAGAGAGAGGGAGATAGAGAGAGAGGGGAACACAGAGAGAGGGGAACACAGACAGCGGGGGGCAGAGAGAGGGGGAACAGAGAGAGGGGGCAGAGAGTGGGGAGACAGAGAGAGGGGTAGACAGAGAGAGGGGGAAAGGAGAGAGGGGGGACAGAGAATGGGGGGACAGAGAGAGAGAGGGACACATAGAGGGGGGTCAGAGAGAGGGGGCGACAGAGAGAGGGAAGGATAGAGAGAGAGGGGGACAGATAGAGGGGGCAGAGAGAGAGGGGGACGGGGGCGACAGAGAGAGGCGGGGGACAGAAAGAGGGAGGACAGAGAGAGAGGGGGACAGAGAGAGAGGGGACGCGGGGACAGAGAGAGAGGGGGACAGAGAGAGGGGTGACAGAGAGAGGGGTGGACAGAGAGGGGGAGGCAGAGAGAGGGGGGACAGAGAGAGAGGGGGACGGGGGGACAGAGAGAGAGGGTGTCAGAGAGAGGGGGACAGAGAGAGAGGGGCAGAGAGAGTGTGGAGCAGAGAGAGGGGGGCAGAGAGAGAAGAACAGAGGGAGTGGCGGACAGAGAGAGAGGGGCAGAGAGAGGGGGCAGAGAGAGAGGGGGAAAGAGAGCGGGGGACAGAGAGGGGGGCAGAGTGGGCGGACAGAGGGGTACAGAGAGGGGGGACAGAGTGGGGGGGACAGAGAGAGGGGGACAGAGAGAGAAGTGGACAGAGAGAGAGGGGACAGAGAGAGTGGGGTCAGAGAGAAGGCGACGGGGGGGACAGTGAGAGAGAGGGACAGAGAGAGAAAGGGGACAGAGAGAGAGAGGGACGGGGGGGACAAAGAGAGGCGGGAGACAGAGAGACGGGGACAGAGAGAGAGGGGGGCAGAGAGAGAGAGAAACAGAGAGAGAGGGAGACAAAGAGAGAGGGGGACAGAGAGGGGGAGGCAGAGAGACGGGGGACAGAGAGGGGGGACAGAGAGGGAAGGAGAGAGAGAGAAGTGGACAGAGAGATGGCAGGACAGAGAGAGAGGGGACAGAGAGAGGGGTCAGAGAGAAGGCGACAGAGGGGAGGGACAGTGACAGAGAGGGTGGACAGAGAGGGGGGGGCAGAGAGAGAGGGGGACAGAGAGAGAGGGGGACAGAGAGAGGGGAACACAGAGACAGGGAACAGAGAGAGGGGACAGAGAGAGGGGGGACAGAGAGAGAGGGGGACAGAGAGAGGGGAACACAGAGACAGGGGACAGAGAGAGAGGCGACAGAGAGAGAGTGGGGCAGAGAGAGAGGGGGCAGAGAGAGAGGGGGGCGAGAGAGAGGGAGACAGAGAGACGGGAACTGAGAGAGAGGGTCAGAGAGAGAGTGGAGCAGAGAGAGGGGGCAGACAATAGGGGACAGAGAGAGGGGTTGTCAGAGAGAGGGGGGACAGAGAGAAGGGGTGGAGAGAGAGAGAAGGGGATAGAGAGAGAAGGAGGCAGAGAGAGGAGGGCAGAGAGATGGCGACAAGAGAGGATGACAGAGAGAGGGGACAGAGAGAGAAGGGGGCAGAGAGAGGGGGGCAGAGACAGAGTGGGGCAGAGAGATGGGGCAGACAGAGGGGGGCAGAGAGAGGGGGACAGAGAGTGGGGGAAATAGAGGGTGTCAGAGAGGGGGGACAGAAAGACGGGCACAGAGAGTGGGGGAGATAGAGGGGGACAGAGAGAGAGGGGACAGAGAGAGTGGGGACAGAGAGAGGGGACAGAGAGAGGGGGGACAGAGAGAGAGGGGGACAGAGAGAGGGGAACACAGAGACAGGGGACAGAGAGAGAGGCGACAGAGAGAGAGGGGGGCAGAGAGAGAGGGGGCAGAGAGAGAGGGGGGCGAGAGAGAGGGAGACAGAGAGACGGGAACTGAGAGAGAGGGTCAGAGAGAGAGTGGAGCAGAGAGAGGGGGCAGACAATAGGGGACAGAGAGAGGGGTTGTCAGAGAGAGGGGGGAAAGAGAGAAGGGGTGGAGAGAGAGAGAAGGGGATAGAGAGAGAAGGAGGCAGAGAGAGGAGGGCAGAGAGATGGCGACAAGAGAGGATGACAGAGAGAGGGGGACAGAGAGAGAAGGGGGCAGAGAGAGGGGGGCAGAGACAGAGTGGGGCAGAGAGATGGGGCAGACAGAGGGGGGCAGAGAGAGGGGGACAGAGAGTGGGGGAAATAGAGGGTGTCAGAGAGGGGGGACAGAAAGACGGGCACAGAGAGTGGGGGAGATAGAGGGGGACAGAGAGAGAGGGGACAGAGAGAGTGGGGCAGAGAGAGAAGGGGGCAGAGAGAGTGGGACAGAGTGAGGGGGTCAGAGAAAGAGGAGGACAGAGAGGGGGCAGAGAGAGAGGGGAACAGAGAGAGGGGAAAAGATAGAGGCGGGTGGGAGGGAGGGGGGGACAGGGAGAGGTGAAAGAGACAGGGGCACAGAGAGTGGGGGAGATAGAAGGGGACAGAGAGGGGACAGAGAGAGAGGGAACTGAGAGAGTGGGACAGATAGAGGGGGTCAGAGAGAAAGGGGGTCAGAGAGAGAAGGGGACAGAAAGAGGGGAGCAGAGAGAGAGGGGGGCAGAGAGAGGGGGCAGAGAGATGGAGGAACAGAGAGAGGGAGAAAGAGAGAGGCGGGTGTGAGGGAGAGGAGGACAGAAAGAGGGGCAGGTAGCGGGGGTCAGTGAGTGGGGGACAGGAAGAGAGGGGTACAGAGTGGGGTGAGAGAGGGGGTCAGAGAGAGGGGGAGAGAGAGGGGTACAGAGTGGGGTGGCAGAGGGGTTCAGAGAGAGAGGGGGGATGGAGATAGTAGGGGACAGAGAGAGTGGGGAACAGAGAGAGTGGGGGACAGAGAGAGAGGGGGACAGAAAGTGAGGGCGACAGAGGGGGGGCAGAGAGGGGGGAGAGAGAGAGGGGAGAGAGTGAGGGGGCAGAGAGAGAGAGGGGGACAGAAAGAGGGGGACAGAGAGAGAGGCAGATGGGAGAGCGAGAGGGGTCAGAGAGAGGCTGGTGGGAGAGAGCGTGGGACAGATAGAGGGGGGCAGAGAGAGAGGGGGCCAAAGAGGGGGGATAGAGGAAAGCGGATGGGAGATGGGGGGGGCAGAGAGAGGGCGACAGACAGAGGGGGGCAGAGAGCGGGGGTGAGAGAGGCAGGTGGGAGAGAGAGGGGGACAGAGAGAAGGGGACAGACAGATGGAGACAGACAGAGGGGGGCAGAGAGCGGGGAACAGAGAGAGGCGGGTGGGAAAGAGAGGGGGACAGAGCGAGTGGGAGACAGAGAGAGAGGGGGGCAGAGAGAGAGGGGAACAGAGAGAGAGGGGAACAGAGAGAGTGGGGGACAGAGAGAGAGGGGGGCAGAGAGAGAGTGGAACAGAGAGAGAGGGGACAGAGAGAGGGGGGGACAGAGAGAGGGGGCCAGAGAGAGAGGGGGACAGAAAGAGAAGGGGACAGAGAGAGGGGACAGAGAGTGGGGGACAGAGAGAGAGGGGGCAGAGAGAGGGGGACAGAGAGAGAGGGGGCAGAGAGACGGGCACAGAGAGAGAGGGGGGCAGAGAGAGAAGGGGACAGAGAGAGAGGGGAACAGAGAGAGAGGGGGACAGAGAGAGAGGGGGACAGAGAGAGAGAGGGGGACAGAGAGAGAGGGGGACAGAGAGAGGGGAACACAGAGACAGGGGACAGAGAGAGGGGGGACAGAGAGAGGGGGGACAGAGAGAGGGGGACAGAGAGAGGGGGACAGAGAGAGAGGGGACAGAGAGACGGGAACTGAGAGAGAGGGTCAGAGAGAGAGTGGAGCAGAGAGAGGGGGCAGACAATAGGGGACAGAGAGAGGGGTCAGAGAGAAGGCGACAGAGGGGAGGGACAGTGACAGAGAGGGTGGACAGAGAGAGGGGGGACAGAGAGAGAGGGGGACAGAGAGAGAGGGGGACAGAGAGATGGGAACACAGAGACAGGGGACAGAGAGAGGGGACAGAGAGAGGGGGGACAGAGAGAGGGGGACAGAGAGAGGGGGACAGAGAGAGAGGGGACAGAGAGAGAGGGGGACAGAGAGAGGGGAACACAGAGACAGGGGACAGAGAGAGGGGACAGAGAGAGGGGGGACAGAGAGAGAGGGGGACAGAGAGACGGGAACTGAGAGAGAGGGTCAGAGAGAGAGTGGAGCAGAGAGAGGGGGCAGACAATAGGGGACAGAGAGAGGGGTCAGAGAGAAGGCGACAGAGGGGAGGGACAGTGACAGAGAGGGTGGACAGAGAGAGGGGGGACAGAGAGAGAGGGGGACAGAGAGAGAGGGGGACAGAGAGATGGGAACACAGAGACAGGGGACAGAGAGAGGGGACAGAGAGAGGGGGGACAGAGAGAGAGGGGGACAGAGAGAGGGGAACACAGAGACAGGGGACAGAGAGAGAGGCGACAGAGAGAGAGGGGGCAGAGAGAGAGGGGGCAGAGAGAGAGGGGGGCACAGAGAGAGGGGGCAGAGAGAGAGCGGGGCGAGAGAGAGGGAGACAGAGAGACGGGAACTGAGAGAGAGGGTCGGAGAGAGAGTGGAGCAGAGAGAGGGGGCAGACAATAGGGGACAGAGAGAGGGGTCAGAGAGAAGGCGACAGAGGGGAGGGACAGTGACAGAGAGGGTGGACAGAGAGAGGGGGGACAGAGAGAGAGGGGGACAGAGAGAGAGGGGGACAGAGAGATGGGAACACAGAGACAGGGGACAGAGAGAGGGGACAGAGAGAGGGGGGACAGAGAGAGAGGGGGACAGAGAGAGGGGAACACAGAGACAGGGGACAGAGAGAGAGGCGACAGAGAGAGAGGGGGCAGAGAGAGAGGGGGCAGAGAGAGAGGGGGGCACAGAGAGAGGGGGCAGAGAGAGAGCGGGGCGAGAGAGAGGGAGACAGAGAGACGGGAACTGAGAGAGAGGGTCAGAGAGAGAGTGGAGCAGAGAGAGGGGGCAGACAATAGGGGACAGAGAGAGGGGTCAGAGAGAAGGCGACAGAGGGGAGGGACAGTGACAGAGAGGGTGGACAGAGAGAGGGGGGACAGAGAGAGAGGGGGACAGAGAGAGAGGGGGACAGAGAGATGGGAACACAGAGACAGGGGACAGAGAGAGGGGACAGAGAGAGGGGGGACAGAGAGAGAGGGGGACAGAGAGAGGGGAACACAGAGACAGGGGACAGAGAGAGAGGCGACAGAGAGAGAGGGGGCAGAGAGAGAGGGGGCAGAGAGAGAGGGGGGCGAGAGAGAGGGAGACAGGGAGACGGGAACTGAGAGAGAGGGTCAGAGAGAGAGTGGAGCAGAGAGAGGGGGCAGACAATAGGGGACAGAGAGAGGGGTTGTCAGAGAGAGGGGGGACAGAGAGAAGGGGTGGAGAGAGAGAGAAGGGGATAGAGAGAGAAGGAGGCAGAGAGAGGAGGGCAGAGAGATGGCGACAAGAGGTGATGACAGCGAGAGGGGGACAGAGAGAGAAGGGGGCAGAGAGAGGGGGGCAGAGAGAGAGTGGGGCAGAGAGATGGGGCAGACAGAGGGGGGCAGAGAGAGGGTGACAGAGAGTGGGGGAAATAGAGGGTGTCAGAGAGGGGGGACAGAAAGACGGGCACAGAGAGTGGGGGAGATAGAGGGGGACAGAGAGAGAGGGGAACACAGAGACAGGGGACAGAGAGAGGGGACAGAGAGAGGGGGGACAGAGAGAGAGGGGGACAGAGAGAGGGGAACACAGAGATAGGGGACAGAGAGAGAGGCGACAGAGAGAGAGGGGGGCAGAGAGAGAGGGGGCAGAGAGAGAGGGGGGCGAGAGAGAGGGAGACAGAGAGACGGGAACTGAGAGAGAGGGTCAGAGAGAGAGTGTAGCAGAGAGAGGGGGCAGACAATAGGGGACAGAGAGAGGGGTTGTCAGAGAGAGGGGGACAGAGAGAAGGGGTGGAGAGAGAGAGAAGGGGATAGAGAGAGAAGGAGGCAGAGAGAGGAGGGCAGAGAGATGGCGACAAGAGAGGATGACAGAGAGAGGGGGACAGAGAGAGAAGGGGGCAGAGAGAGCGGGCCAGAGACAGAGTGGGGCAGAGAGATGGGGCAGACAGAGGGGGGCAGAGAGAGGTGGACAGAAAGTGGGGGAAATAGAGGGTGTCAGAGAGGGGGGACAGAAAGACGGGCACAGAGAGTGGGGGAGATAGAGGGGGACAGAGAGAGAGGGGAACACAGAGACAGGGGACAGAGAGAGGGGACAGAGAGAGGGGGGACAGAGAGAGAGGGGGACAGAGAGAGGGGAACACAGAGACAGGGGACAGAGAGAGAGGCGACAGAGAGAGAGGGGGGCAGAGAGAGAGGGGGCAGAGAGAGAGGGGGGCGAGAGAGAGGGAGACAGAGAGACGGGAACTGAGAGAGAGGGTCAGAGAGAGAGTGGAACAGAGAGAGGGGGCAGACAATAGGGGACAGAGAGAGGGGTTGTCAGAGAGAGGGGGGACAGAGAGAAGGGGTGGAGAGAGAGAGAAGGGGATAGAGAGAGAAGGAGGCAGAGAGAGGAGGGCAGAGAAATGGCGACAAGAGAGGATGACAGAGAGAGGGGGACAGAGAGAGAAGGGGGCAGAGAGAGGGGGGCAGAGACAGAGTGGGGCAGAGAGATGGGGCAGACAGAGGGGGGCAGAGAGAGAGGGACAGAGAGTGGGGGAAATAGAGGGTGTCAGAGAGGGGGGACAGAAAGACGGGCACAGAGAGTGGGGGAGATAGAGGGGGACAGAGAGAGAGGGGACAGAGAGAGTGGGGCAGAGAGAGAAGGGGGCAGAGAGAGTGGGACAGAGTGAGGGGGTCAGAGAAAGAGGAGGACAGAGAGGGGGCAGAGAGAGAGGGGAACAGAGAGAGGGGAAAAGATAGAGGCGGGTGGGAGGGAGGGGGGGACAGGGAGAGGTGAAAGAGACAGGGGCACAGAGAGTGGGGGAGATAGAAGGGGACAGAGAGGGGACAGAGAGAGAGGGAACAGAGAGAGTGGGACAGATAGAGGGGGTCAGAGAGAAAGGAGGTCAGAGAGAGAAGGGGACAGAAAGAGGGGAGCAGAGAGAGAGGGGGGCAGAGAGAGGGGGCAGAGAGATGGAGGAACAGAGAGAGGGAGAAAGAGAGAGGCGGGTGTGAGGGAGAGGGGGACAGAAAGAGGGGCAGGTAGCGGGGGTCAGTGAGTGGGGGACAGGAAGAGAGGGGTACAGAGTGGGGTGGCAGAGGGGTTCAGAGAGAGAGGGGGGATGGAGATAGTAGGGGACAGAGAGAGTGGGGAACAGAGAGAGTGGGGGACAGAGAGAGAGGGGGACAGAAAGTGAGGGCGACAGAGGGGGGGCAGAGAGGGGGGAGAGAGAGAGGGGGAGAGAGTGAGGGGGCAGAGAGAGAGGGGGACAGAAAGAGGGGGACAGAGAGAGAGGCAGGTGGGAGAGAGAGAGGGGTCAGAGAGAGGCTGGTGGGAGAGAGCGTGGGACAGAGAGAGGGGGGCAGAGAGAGAGGGGGCCAAAGAGGGGGGCATAGAGGGTAGCGGATGGGAGATGGGGGGGCAGAGAGAGGGCGACAGACAGAGGGGGGCAGAGAGCGAGGGTGAGAGAGGCAGGTGGGAGAGAGAGGGGGACAGAGAGAAGGGGACAGACAGATGGAGACAGACAGAGGGGGACAGAGAGCGGGGAACAGAGAGAGGCGGGTGGGAAAGAGAGGGGGACAGAGAGAGAGGGAGACAGAGAGAGAGGGGGGCAGAGAGAGAGGGGAACAGAGAGAGAGGGGAACAGAGAGAGTGGGGGACAGAGAGAGAGGGGGGCAGAGAGAGAGTGGAACAGAGAGAGAGGGGACAGAGAGAGAGGGGGACAGAGAGAGGGGGACAGAGAGAGAGGGGGACAGAGAGAGAAGGGGACAGAGAGAGGGGACAGAGAGAGGGGGACAGAGAGAGAGGGGGCAGAGAGAGGGGGGGCAGAGAGAGAGGGGGCAGAGAGACGGGCACAGAGAGAGAGGGGGGCAGAGAGAGGGGAACACAGAGATAGGGGACAGAGAGAGAGGCGACAGAGAGAGAGGGGGGCAGAGAGAGAGGGGGCAGAGAGAGAGGGTGGCGAGAGAGAGGGGGGAAGAGAGAGAGGGGGCAGAGAGACAGAGAGAGAAGGGGACAGAGAGAGGGGGCAGAGAGAGAAGGGGACAAAGAGAGAGGGGAACAGAGAGAGGGGACAGAGAGAGAGGGGACAGAGAGAGAGGGGGACAGAGAGAGGGGACAGAGAGAGGGGGACAGAGAGATGGGGCAGAGAGAGTGGTGGCAGCGAGAGAGGGGAGCAGAGAGAGGGGGGCGGGGGGGCAGAGAGAAGGCGAGAGAAAGAGGGAGGTTGAGAGAGAGGGGGGAGAGAGAGAGGGTGACAGACAATGTGGGGGACAGAGAGAGAGAGACACACGGAGAGAGGGAGACAGAGAGAGAGGGAGACAAAGGGAGAGGGGAACAGAAAGAGAGGGGAACAGAGTGAGTGGGGGACAGAGAGAGAGGGGGGCAGAGAGAGGGGGCGCAGAGAGAGAGGGGGGCAGAGAGGGGGGGCAGAGAGAGAGCGAGAGAGAGGGGGCAGAGAGAGAAGGTACAGAGAGAGAGGGAGACAGAGAGAGAGGGGAACAGAGAGAGAGGGGACAGAGAGAGATGGGGACAGAGAGATGGGGACAGAGAGAGGGGGACAGAGAGAGAGGGGGACAGAGAGAGAGGTGGCAGAGAGAGGGGGGGAGAGAGAGGGGGGCAGAGAGAGAAAGAGAGAGAGAGAAGGGGACAGAGAGAGGGGACAGAGAGAGAGGGGGACAGAGAGAGTGGGGGAGAGAGAGAGGGGGGCAGAGAGAGAGGGGGGCAGAGAGAGAGAGAGAGAGAGAAGGGGACAGAGAGAGGGGACAGAGAGAGAGGGGGACAGAGAGAGAGGGGGACAGAGAGAGAGGGGGGAAGAGAGAGAAGGGGACAGAGAGAGAGGGACAGAGAGAGGGGGCCAGAGAGAGAGGGGGCAGAGAGAGAGGGACAGAGAGAGAAGGGGACAGAGAGAGGCGGACAGAGAGAGAGGGGGGCAGAGAGAGAGGGGGCAGAGAGAGGGGGTGGCAGAGAGAGTGGGGGGCAGGGAGAGAGGGGTCAGAGAGCAAGGGGGGCAGAGAGAGCGCGATAGAGAGGGGGGAGAGAGAGAGGGAGATAGAGAGAGGGAGATAGAGAGAGAGGGGAACACAGAGAGAGGGGAACACAGACAGCGGGGGGCAGAGAGAGGGGGAACAGAGAGAGGGGGCAGAGAGTGGGGAGACAGAGAGAGGGGGACAGAGAGAGGGGTAGACAGAGAGAGGGGGAAAGGAGAGGGGGGGACAGAGAATGGGGGGAAAGAGAGAGAGAGGGACACATAGAGGGGGGTCAGAGAGAGGGGGCGACAGAGAGAGGGAAGGATAGAGAGAGAGGGGGACAGATAGAGGGGGCAGAGAGAGAGGGGGACGGGGGCGACAGAGAGAGGCGGGGGACAGAAAGAGGGAGGACAGAGAGAGAGGGGGACAGAGAGAGAGGGGGACGGGGGGACAGAGAGAGAGGGGGACAGAGGGAGTGGGGGACAGAGAGAGATTAGGGCAGAGAGAGAGGGGGCAGAGAGAGAGGGGGCAGAGAGAGCGAGAGAAAAAGAGGGGGGCAGAGAGAGAGGGGGACAGAGAGAGAGGGGGGGAAAGAGAGAGAGAGAGGGAGACAGGGAGAGAGGTGAACAGAGAGAGAGGGGGGCAGAGAGAGAGGGGAACAGAGAGAGAGGGGGACAGAGAGAGGGGGGACAGAGAGAGGGGTGGACAGAGAGGGGGAGGCAGAGAGAGGGGGGACAGAGAGAGAGGGGGACGGCGGGACAGAGAGAGAGGGTGTCAGAGAGAGGGGGACAGAGAGAGAGGGGCAGAGAGAGTGTGGAGCAGAGAGAGGGGGGCAGAGAGAGAGGAACAGAGGGAGTGGGGGACAGAGAGAGAGAGGGGCAGAGAGAGGGGGCAGAAAGAGAGGGGGAAAGAGAGCGGGGGACAGAGAGGGGGGCAGAGTGGGCGGACAGAGGGGTACAGAGAGGGGGGACAGAGAGGGGGGGACAGAGAGAGGGGGACAGATAGAGAAGTGGACAGAGAGAGAGGGGACAGAGAGAGTGGGGTCAGAGAGAAGGCGACGGGGGGGACAGTGAGAGAGAGGGACAGAGAGAGAAAGGGGACAGAGAGAGAGAGGGACGGGGGGGACAAAGAGAGGCGGGAGACAGAGAGACGGGGACAGAGAGAGAGGGGGGCAGAGAGAGAGAGAAACAGAGAGAGAGGGAGACAGAGAGAGAGGGGGACAGAGAGGGGGAGGCAGAGAGACGGGGGACAGAGAGGGGGGACAGAGAGGGAAGGAGAGAGAGAGAAGTGGACAGAGAGATGGCAGGACAGAGAGAGAGGGGACAGAGAGAGGGGTCAGAGAGAAGGCGACAGAGGGGAGGGACAGTGACAGAGAGGGTGGACAGAGAGAGGAGGGACAGAGAGAGAGGGGGACAGAGAGAGAGGGGGACAGAGAGAGGGGAACACAGAGACAGGGGACAGAGAGAGGGGACCGAGAGAGAGGGGACAGAGAGAGAGGGGGGCAGAGAGAGGGGAACACAGAGACAGGGGACAGAGAGAGAGGCGACAGAGAGAGGGGGGCAGAGAGAGAGGGGGCAGAGAGAGAGGGGGGGAGACAGGGGGAGACAGAGAGACGGGAACTGAGAGAGAGGGTCAGAGAGAGAGTGGAGCAGAGAGAGGGGGCAGGCAATAGGGGACAGAGAGAGGGGTTGTCAGAGAGAGGGGGGACAGAGAGAAGGGGTGGAGAGAGAGAGAAGGGGGTAGAGAGAGAAGTAGGCAGAGAGAGGAGGGCAGAGAGATGGCGACAAGAGAGGATGACAGAGAGAGGGGGACAGAGAGAGAAGGGGGCAGAGAGAGGGGGGCAGAGAAAGAGTGGGGCAGAGAGATGGGGCAGACAGAGGGGGGCAGAGAGAGGGGGACAGAGAGTGAGGGAAATAGAGGGTGTCAGAGAGGGGGGACAGAAAGACGGGCACAGAGAGTGGGGGAGATAGATGGGGACAGAGGGAGAGGGGAACACAGAGACAGGGGACAGAGAGAGGGGACAGAGAGAGGGGGCACAGAGAGAGAGGGGGACAGAGAGAGGGGAACACAGAGACAGGGGACAGAGAGAGAGGCGACAGAGAGAGAGGGAGACAGAGAGACGGGAACTGAGAGAGAGGGTCAGAGAGAGAGTGGAGCAGAGAGAGGGGGCAGACAATAGGGGACAGAGAGAGGGGTTGTCAGACAGAGGGGGGACAGAGAGAAGGGGTGGAGAGAGAGAGAAGGGGATAGAGAGAGAAGGAGGCAGAGAGAGGAGGGCAGAGAGATGGCGACAAGAGAGGATGACAGAGAGAGAGGGACAGAGAGAGAAGGGGGCAGAGAGATGGGGACAGAGAGTGGGGGAAATAGAGGGTGTCAGAGAGGGGGACAGAAAGACGGGCACAGAGAGTGGGGGAGATAGAGGGGGACAGAGAGAGAGGGGACAGAGAGAGTGGGGCAGAGAGAGAAGGGGGCAGAGAGAGTGGGACAGAGTGAGGGGGTCAGAGAAAGAGGAGGACAGAAAGGGGGCAGAGAGAGAGGGGAACAGAGAGAGGGGAAAAGATAGAAGCGGGTGGGAGGGAGGGGGGGACAGGAAGAGGTGAAAGAGACAGTGGCACAGAGAGTGGGGGAGATAGAAGGGGACAGAGAGGGGACAGAGAGAGAGGGAACAGAGAGAGTGGGACAGATAGAGAGGGTCAGAGAGAAAGGTCGTCAGAGAGAGAAGGGGACAGAAAGAGGGGAGCAGAGAGAGAGGGGGGCAGAGAGAGGGGGCAGAGAGATGGAGGAACAGAGAGAGGGAGAAAGAGAGAGGCGGGTGTGAGGGAGAGGGGGACAGAAAGAGGGGCAGGTAGCGGGCGTCAGTGAGTGGGGGACAGGAAGAGAGGGGTACAGAGTGGGGTGAGAGAGGGGGTCAGAGAGTGGGGGAGAGAGAGGGGTACAGAGTGGTGTGGCAGAGGGGTTCAGAGAGAGAGGGGGGATGGAGATAGTAGGGGACAGAGAGAGTGGGGAACAGAGAGAGTGGGGGACAGAGAGAGAGGGGGACAGAAAGTGAGGGCGACAGAGGGGGGGCAGAGAGGTGGGAGAGAGAGAGGGGGAGAGAGTGAGGGGGCAGAGAGAGAGGGGGACAGAAAGAGGGGGACAGAGAGAGAGGCAGGTGGGAGAGAGAGGGGTCAGAGAGAGGCTGGTGGGAGAGAGTGTGGGACAGAGAGAGGGGGGCAGAGAGAGAGGGGGCCAAAGAGGGGGGAATAGAGGGAAGCGGATGGGAGATGGGGGGGGCAGAGAGAGGGCGACAGACAGAGGGGGGCAGAGAGCGGGGGTGAGAGAGGCAGGTGGGAGAGAGAGGGGGACAGAGAGAAGGGGACAGACAGATGGAGACAGACAGAGGGGGACAGAGAGCGGGGAACAGAGAGAGGCGGGTGGGAAAGAGAGGGGGACAGAGAGAGGGGGATCAGAGACAGGGGGACAGAGAGAGGAGGACAGAGAGAGCGTGACAGAGAGAGAGGGGGAAAGAGAGAGAGGGGGACAGAGGGAGGGGGGACAGAGAGACGGTGACAGAGAGGGCGTACAGAGAGGGCGACAGAGTTAGAGGGACAGAGAAAGGGGGGTCAGAGAGAGGGGGAGAGAGAGAGGGGGAGATAGAGAGAGGGAGAGAGGGGGGGGAGAGAGAGGGGGACAGAGAGAGGGGGACAGAGGGAGGGTGGACAGAGAAGGGGCAGAGAGAGGGTGACAGAGAGAGGGAGACAGAGAGAGGAAGGCAGAGAGAGGGGGTGAGGAGAGAGGCAGACAGAGAGAGGGGACAGCGTGTGGGGGAGATGGAGGGGGTCAGAGAGAGGGGGACAGAGAGAGGAGGGCAGAGAGAGGGGGACAGAGAGAGAGGGGACATATAGAGGCGGGACAGAGAGGGGGGACAGAGAGAGGAGGGCAGAGATAGGGGGACAGAGAGAGAGAGTGGACATATAGAGGCGGGACAGAGAGGGGAGGGCAGAGAGAGAGGGGACAGAGAGAAAGGGGGGCAGGGAGAGTGGGACAGAGTGAGAGGGTAAGAGAAAAAGGGGGACAGAGAGAGCTGGGCAGAGTGGGGGGCATAGAGGGGGGGGCAGAGAGAGGGGGTGACAGAGAGAGGGGGACAGAGAGAGAGGGGGACAGAGAGAGGGGGGGACAGAGAGAGAGGGGGGACAGAGAGAGAGGGGGACAGAGAGAGAGGGGGACAGAGAGAGGGGGGGGACAGAGAGAGGGGGGGCAGAGAGAGGGGGACAGAGAGAGAGGGGGGACAGAGAGAGAGGGGGACAGAGAGAAAGAGGGGGGACAGAGAGAGAGGGGGACAGAGAGAGAGGGGGACAGAGAGAGGGGGGACAGAGAGAGGGAGAAAGAGAGAGGCAGGTGGGAGGGAGGGGAGCAGAGAGAGTGGGGCAGAGAGAGGAGGACAGACAGAGGGGGGACAGAGAGAGAGGGGGACAGAGAGAGAGAGGGACAGAGAGAGGGGGGACAGAGAGAGCGGGGGACAGAGAGAGGAGGACAGAGAGAGAGGGGGGCAGAGAGAGAGGGGGACAGAGAGAGAGAGGGACAGAGAGAGAGGGGGGACAGAGAGAGGAGGACAGAGAGAGAGGGGGACAGAGAGAGAGAGGGACAGAGAGAGGGGGGGAACAGAGAGAGGGGGGACAGAGAGAGAGGGGGACAGAGAGAGGGGGACAGAGAGAGGGGGGACAGAGAGAGAGGGGGACAGAGAGAGAGGGGGACAGAGAGAGAGGGGGGGACAGAGAGAGAGGGGGACAGAGAGAGGGGGTCGGAGAGAGGGGGGACAGAGAGAGAGGGGGGGCAGAGAGAGGAGGACAGACAGAGGGGGGACAGAGAGAGAGGGGGGACAGAGAGAGGGGGGAACAGAGAGAGGGGGGACAGAGAGAGAGGGGGACAGAGAGAGGGGGACAGAGAGAGAAGTGGACAGAGAGAGTGGGGACAGAGAGAGTGGGGTCAGAGAGAGGGGGGACAGAGAGAGGGGGGACAGAGAGAGGGGGGACAGAGAGAGGGGGACAGAGAGAGGGGGACAGAGAGAGAGGGGGGACAGAGAGAGGAGGACAGAGAGAGGGGGACAGAGAGAGAGGGGGACAGAGAGAGAGGGGGGACAGAGAGAGGGGGACAGAGAGAGAGGGGGACCGAGAGAGGGGGACAGAGAGAGGGGGGACAGAGAGAGGGGGGGGACAGAGAGAGGGGGGATAGAGAGAGGGGGGACAGAGAGAGAGGGAGACAGAGAGAGAGGGGGGGAAGAGAGAGGGGGGACAGAGAGAGAGGGGGGACAGAGAGAGGGGGGGACAGAGAGAGAGGGGGAAGAGAGAGAGAGGGGGGACAGAGAGAGAGGGGGACAGAGAGAGAGGGGGACAGAGAGAGGGGAGACAGAGAGAGGGGGGACAGAGAGAGAGGGAGACAGAGAGAGGGGGGACAGAGAGAGAGGGAGACAGAGAGTGGGGGACAGAGAGAGAGGGGAACAGAGAGAGGGGGGGACAGAGAGAGAGGGGGGACAGAGAGAGGGGGGACAGAGAGAGAGGGGGACAGAGAGAGGGGGGACAGAGAGAGGGGGGACAGAGAGAGAGGGGGAAGAGAGAGAGAGGGGGGGACAGAGAGAGAGGGAGAACAGAGTGAGAGGGGGACAGAGAGAGAGCGGGACAGAGAGAGAGGGGGACAGAGAGAGGGGGGACAGAGAGAGGGGGACAGAGAGAGGGGGGACAGAGAGAGGGGGGGACAGAGTGAGGTGGGACAGAGAGAGAGGGGGAAGAGAGAGAGAGGGGGGGACAGAGAGAGGGGGGACAGAGAGAGGGGGACAGAGAGAGGGGGGACAGAGAGAGGGGGGGACAGAGAGAGGGGGGGAAGAGAGAGAGAGGGGGGGACAGAGAGAGGGGGGGACAGAGAGAGAGGGGGGACAGAGAGAGGGGGGGACAGAGAGAGAGGGGGAAGAGAGAGAGAGCGGGGCAGAGAGAGAGGGGGAAGAAAGAGAGAGGGGGGACAGAGAGAGAGGGGGAAGAGAGAGAGAGGGGGGACAGAGAGAGAAGGGGAAGAGAGAGAGAGTGGGGCAGAGAGAGAGGGGGAAGAGAGAGAGAGAGGGGGGACAGAGAGAGAGGGGGAAGAGAGAGAGAGGGGGGCAAAGAGAGAGGGGGAAGAGAGAGAGAGGGGGGACAGAGAGAGGGGGGGAACAGAGAGAGAGGGGGACAGAGAGAAAGGGGGGCAGAGAGAGGGGGGACAGAGAGAGGGGGGACAGAAAGAGAGGGGGAAGAGAGAGAGAGGGGGGGACAGAGAGAGAGGGAGAACAGAGTGAGAGGGGGACAGAGAGAGAGGGGGACAGAGAGAGAGGGGGACAGAGAGAGGGGGGACAGAGAGAGGGGGACAGAGAGAGGGGGGGACAGAGAGAGGTGGGGACAGAGAGAGGGGGGACAGAGAGAGAGGGGGTAGAGAGAGAGAGGGGGGGACAGAGAGAGGGGGGACAGAGAGAGGGGGGACAGAGAGAGGGGGACAGAGAGAGTGGGACAGAGAGGGGGGGGACAGAGAGAGGGGGGACAGAGAGAGGGGGGACAGAGAGAGGGGGGGAAGAGAGAGAGAGGGGGGGACAGAGAGAGGGGGGACAGAGAGAGAGGGGGACAGAGAGAGGGGGGGACAGAGAGAGAGGGGGGAAGAGAGAGAGAGGGGGGCAGAGAGAGAGGGGGAAGAGAGAGAGAGGGGGGACAGAGAGAGAGGGGGAAGAGAGAGAGAGGGGGGGCAGAGAGAGAGGGGGAAGAGAGAGAGAGGGGGAGCAGAGAGAGAGGGGGAAGAGAGAGAGAGGGGGGACAGAGACAGAGGGGGAACAGAGAGAGAGGGGGACAGAGAGAGAGGGGGACAGAGAGAGGGGGGACAGAGAGAGGGGGACAGAGAGAGGGGGGAGAGAGTGAGGGGGGACAGAGAGAGAGGGGGAAGAGTGAGAGAGGGGGGGACAGAGAGGGGGGGGACAGAGAGAGAGGGGAGACAGAGAGAGAGGGGGACAGAGAGAGAGGGGGACAGAGAGAGGGGGGGACAGAGAGAGAGGGGGACAGAGAGAGAGGGGGACAGAGAGAGAGGGGGGGACAGAGAGAGAGGGGGACAGAGAGAGGGGGGACAGAGAGAGAGGGGGACAGAGAGAGGCGAACAGAGAGAGAGGGGGGACAGAGAGAGAGGGGGAAGAGAGAGAGAGGGGGGCAGAGAGAGAGGGGGAAGAGAGAGAGAGGGGGGGACAGAGAGAGAGGGGGAAGAGAGAGAGAGGGGGGGGCAGAGAGAGAGGGGGAAGAGAGAGAGAGGGGGGGACAGAGAGAGAGGGGGGACAGAGAGAGGGGGGACAGAGAGAGAGGGGGGAAAGAGATAGGGAAACAGAGAGAGAGGGGGAAAGAGAGAGGGGGGACAGAGACAGGGGGACAGAGAGAGAGGGGATAGAGAGAGAGGGGGACAGAGAGACAGAGGGGGCAGAGAGAGAGGGGGGACAGAGAGAGGGGGGACAGAGAGAGAGGGGGGGACAGAGAGAGGGGGGACAGAGAGAGGGGGGACAGAGAGGGGGGGGGGAACAGAGAGAGGGGGGGACAGAGAGAGAGGGGGGACAGAGAGAGGGGGACAGAGAGAGGGGGGACAGAGAGAAAGGGGGGAAGAGAGAGAGAGGGGGACGGAGAGAGGGGGACAGAGAGAGGGGGGGACAGAGAGAGGGGGGACAGAGAGGGGGGGACAGAGAGAGAGGGGGACAGAGAGAGGGGGGACAGAGAGAGGGGGGACAGAGAGGGGGGGACAGAGAGAGAGGGGGGACAGAGAGAGGGGGACAGAGAGAGGGGGACAGAGAGAGGGGGGACAGAGAGAGAGGGGGAAGAGAGAGAGGCGGACAGAGAGAGGGGGACAGAGAGAGAGGGGGAAGAGAGAGAGGCGGACAGAGAGAGGGGGACAGAGAGAGGGTGGACAGAGAGAGAGGGGGACAGAGAGAGGGGGGACAGAGAGAGGGGGACAGAGAGAGAGGGGGGGACAGAGAGAGAGAGGGGGACAGAGAGAGGGGGGGAAGAGAGAGAGAGGGGGGGACAGAGAGAGCGGGGACAGAGAGAGAGGGGGACAGAGAGAGGGGGGACAGAGAGAGAGGGGGGAAGAGAGAGAGAGGGGGGGCAGAGAGAGAGGGGGAAGAGAGAGAGAGGGGGGACAGAGAGAGAGGGGGAAGAGAGAGAGAGGGGGGACAGAGAGAGAGGGGGAAGAGAGAGAGAGGGGGGGCAGAGAGAGAGGGGGGAAGAGAGAGAGAGGGGGGACAGAGAGAGAGGGGGAAGAGAGAGAGAGGGGGGGCAGAGAGAGAGGGGGAAGAGAGAGAGAGGGGGGTCAGAGAGAGAGGGGGAACAGAGAGAGAGAGGGGGACAGAGAGAGGGGGACAGAGAGAGAGGGGGAAGAGAGAGAGGGGGGGACAGAGAGAGAGGGAGATCAGAGTGAGAGGGGAGACAGAGAGAGAGGGGGACAGAGAGAGAGGGGGACAGAGAGAGGGGGGACAGAGAGAGGGGGACAGAGAGAGGGGGGGACAGAGAGAGGGGGGGACAGAGAGAGGGGGGACAGAGAGAGAGGGGGTAGAGAGAGAGAGGGGGGGGGGACAGAGAGAGGGGGGGACAGAGAGAGGGGGACAGAGAGAGGGGGACAGAGAGAGTGTCACAGAGAGGGGGGGGGACAGAGAGTGGGGGGACAAAGAGAGTGGGGACAGAGAGAGCGGGGGGGGGAAGAGAGAGAGAGGGGGGGGACAGAGAGGGGGGGACAGAGAGAGAGGGGGGACAGAGAGAGGGGGGACAGAGAGAGAGGGGGAAGAGAGAGAGAGGGGGGGCAGAGAGAGAGGGGGACAGAGAGAGGGGGGACAGAGAGAGAGGGGGACAGAGAGAGAGGGGGACAGAGAGAGAGGGGGGGACAGAGAGAGAGGGGGACAGAGAGAGGGGGGACAGAGACAGAGGGGGAACAGAGAGAGAGGGGGACAGAGAGAGAGGGGGACAGAGAGAGGGGGGACAGAGAGAGGGGGGACAAAGAGAGGGGGGAGAGAGTGAGGGGGGACAGAGAGAGAGGGGGACAGAGAGAGGGGGGACAGAGTGAGGGGGGACAGAGAGAGAGGGGGATGAGAGAGAGAGGGGGGGGACAGAGAGGGAGGGACAGAGAGAGAGGGGGGACAGAGAGAGAGGGGGACAGAGAGAGGGGGGACAGAGAAAGAGAGGGGGGACAGAGAGAGGGGGGACAGAGAGAGAGGGGGGATAGAGAGAGGGGAACAGAGAGAGAGGGGACAGAGAGAGAGGGGACAGAGAGAGAGGGGGACAGAGAGACAGAGGGGGCAGAGAGAGAGGGGGACAGAGAGAGGGGGACAGAGAGAGAGGGGACAGAGAGAGAGGGGACAGAGAGAGAGGGGGACAGAGAGACAGAGGGGGCAGAGAGAGAGGGGGACAGAGAGAGGGGGGACAGAGAGAGAGGGGGGACAGAGAGAGGGGGGAAAGAGAGAGGGGGACAGAGAGAGGGGGGACAGAGAGAGGTGGGGACAGAGAGAGGGGGGACAGAGAGAGAGGGGGTAGAGAGAGAGAGGGGGGGACAGAGAGAGGGGGGACAGAGAGAGGGGGACAGAGAGAGGGGGACAGAGAGAGTGGGACAGAGAGGGGGGGGACAGAGAGAGGGGGGACAGAGAGAGGGGGGACAGAGAGAGGGGGGGAAGAGAGAGAGAGGGGGGACAGAGAGAGGGGGGACAGAGAGAGAGGGGGACAGAGAGAGGGGGGACAGAGAGAGAGGGGGAAGAGAGAGAGAGGGGGGCAGAGAGAGAGGGGAAGAGAGAGAGAGGGGGGACAGAGAGAGAGGGGGAAGAGAGAGAGAGGGGGGGGCAGAGAGAGAGGGGGAAGAGAGAGAGAGGGGGGACAGAGAGAGAGGGGGAAGAGAGAGAGAGGGGGAGCAGAGAGAGAGGGGGAAGAGAGAGAGAGGGGGGACAGAGACAGAGGGGGAACAGAGAGAGAGGGGGACAGAGAGAGGGAGACAGAGAGAGGGGGGACAGAGAGAGGGGGGACAGAGAGAGGGGGGAGAGAGTGAGGGGGGGACAGAGAGAGAGGGGGGAAGAGTGGAGAGGGGGGGAGGAGGGGGGGGGGGGGGGGGGGGGGGGGGGGGGGGGGGGGGGGGGGGGGGGGGGGGGGGGGGGGGGGGGGGGGGGGGGGAGGGGGGGGGGGGGGGGGGAGGGGGGGGGGGGGGGGGGAGGGGGGGGGGGGGGGGGGAGGGGGGGGGGGGGGGGGGGGGGGGGGGGGGGGGGGGGGGGGGGGGGGGGGGGGGGAGGGGGGGGGGGGGGGGGGGGGGGGGGGGGACAGAGAGAGAGGGGAGACAGAGAGAGAGGGGGGACAGAGAGAGAGGGGGACAGAGAGAGGGGGGACAGAGAGAGAGGGGGACAGAGAGAGAGGGGGACAGAGAGAGAGGGGGGGACAGAGAGAGAGGGGGGGACGAGAGAGAGGGGGGACAGAGAGAGAGGGGGGACAGAGAGAGGGGGAGACAGAGAGAGAGGGGGACAGAGAGAGGGGGGACAGAGAGAGGGGGGGAAGAGAGAGAGAGGGGGGGGGACAGAGAGAGGGGGGACAGAGAGAGAGGGGGGACAGAGAGAGGGGGGACAGAGAGAGGAGGGGGAAGAGAGAGAGAGGGGGGCAGAGAGAGAGGGGGAAGAGAGAGAGAGGGGGGACAGAGAGAGAGGGGGAAGAGAGAGAGAGGGGGGCAGAGAGAGAGGGGGAAGAGAGAGAGAGGGGAGCAGAGAGAGAGGGGGAAGAGAGAGAGAGGGGGGACAGAGACAGAGGGGGAAGAGAGAGAGAGGGGGGGCAGAGAGAGAGGGGGAAGAGAGAGAGAGGGGGGACAGAGAGAGAGGGGGACAGAGAGAGGGGGGACAGAGAGAGAGGGGGGAAAGAGATAGGGAAACAGAGAGAGAGGGGGAAAGAGAGAGGGGGGACAGAGACAGGGGGACAGAGAGAGAGGGGGATAGAGAGAGAGGGGGGACAGAGAGACAGAGGGGGCAGAGAGAGAGGGGGACAGAGAGAGGGGGGACAGAGAGAGAGGGGGGACAGAGAGAGGGGGGACAGAGAGAGGGGGGACAGAGAGGGGGGGGGAACAGAGAGAGGGGGGACAGAGAGAGAGGGGGGACAGAGAGAGGGGGACAGAGAGAGGGGGGGACAGAGAGAAAGGGGGGACAGAGAGAGAGGCGGACAGAGAGAGGGGTACAGAGAGAGGGGGACAGAGAGAGGGGGAAGAGAGAGAGGCGGACAGAGAGAGAGGGACAGAGAGAGGGGGGACAGAGAGAGAGGGGGACAGAGAGAGGGGGACAGAGAGAGGGGGGACAGAGAGTGGGGGGACAGAGAGGGGGTGACAGAGAGAGAGGGGGACAGAGAGAGGGGGACAGAGAGAGGGGGGGACAGAGAGAGGGGGGACAGAGAGGGGGGGACAGAGAGAGAGGGGGGACAGAGAGAGGGGGGACAGAGAGAGGGGGGACAGAGAGGGGGGGACAGAGAGAGAGGGGGACAGAGAGAGGGGGACAGAGAGAGGGGGACAGAGAGAGGGGGGACAGAGAGAGAGGGGGGAAGAGAGAGAGGCGGACAGAGAGAGGGGGACAGAGAGAGAGGGGGAAGAGAGAGAGGCGGACAGAGAGAGGGGGACAGAGAGAGGGTGGACAGAGAGAGAGGGGGACAGAGAGAGGGGGGACAGAGAGAGGGGGACAGAGAGAGAGGGGGGGACAGAGAGAGAGAGGGGGACAGAGAGAGGGGGGGAAGAGAGAGAGAGGGGGGGACAGAGAGAGCGGGGACAGAGAGAGAGGGGGACAGAGAGAGGGGGGACAGAGAGAGAGGGGGAAGAGAGAGAGAGGGGGGCAGAGAGAGAGGGGGAAGAGAGAGAGAGGGGGGACAGAGAGAGAGGGGGAAGAGAGAGAGAGGGGGGACAGAGAGAGAGGGGGGAAGAGAGAGAGAGGGGGGCAGAGAGAGAGGGGGAAGAGAGAGAGAGGGGGGACAGAGAGAGAGGGGGGAAGAGAGAGAGAGGGGGGGGCAGAGAGAGAGGGGGAAGAGAGAGAGAGGGGGGGTCAGAGAGAGAGGGGGAACAGAGAGAGAGAGGGGGACAGAGAGAGGGGGGACAGAGAGAGAGGGGGAAGAGAGAGAGGGGGGGGACAGAGAGAGAGGGAGATCAGAGTGAGAGGGAGACAGAGAGAGAGGGGGGACAGAGAGAGAGGGGGACAGAGAGAGGGGGGGACAGAGAGAGGGGGACAGAGAGAGGGGGGGACAGAGAGAGAGGGGGACAGAGAGAGGGGGGGACAGAGAGAGGGAGAAAGAGAGAGGCAGGTGGGAGGGAGGGGGAGCAGAGAGAGTGGGGCAGAGAGAGGAGGACAGACAGAGGGGGGACAGAGAGAGAGGGGGACAGAGAGAGAGAGGGACAGAGAGAGGGGGGACAGAGAGAGCGGGGGACAGAGAGAGGAGGACAGAGAGAGAGGGGGGCAGAGAGAGAGGGGGACAGAGAGAGAGAGGGACAGAGAGAGAGGGGGGACAGAGAGAGGAGGACAGAGAGAGAGGGGGACAGAGAGAGAGAGGGACAGAGAGAGGGGGGAACAGAGAGAGGGGGGACAGAGAGAGAGGGGGACAGAGAGAGGGGGACAGAGTGAGGGGGGACAGAGAGAGAGGGGGACAGAGAGAGAGGGGGACAGAGAGAGAGGGGGACAGAGAGAGAGGGGGGACAGAGAGAGAGGGGGTCGGAGAGAGGGGGGACAGAGAGAGAGGGGGGGCAGAGAGAGGAGGACAGACAGAGGGGGGACAGAGAGAGAGGGGGACAGAGAGAGGGGGGAACAGAGAGAGGGGGGACAGAGAGAGAGGGGGACAGAGAGAGGGGGACAGAGAGAGAAGTGGACAGAGAGAGTGGGGACAGAGAGAGTGGGGTCAGAGAGAGGGGGGACAGAGAGAGGGGGGACAGAGAGAGGGGGGACAGAGAGAGGGGGACAGAGAGAGGGGGACAGAGAGAGAGGGGGACAGAGAGAGGAGGACAGAGAGAGGGGGACAGAGAGAGAGGGGGACAGAGAGAGAGGGGGACAGAGAGAGGGGGACAGAGAGAGAGGGGGACCGAGAGAGGGGGACAGAGAGAGGGGGGACAGAGAGAGGGGGGGGACAGAGAGAGGGGGGATAGAGAGAGGGGGGACAGAGAGAGAGGGAGACAGAGAGAGAGGGGGGGAAGAGAGAGGGGGGACAGAGAGAGAGGGGGGACAGAGAGAGGGGGGACAGAGAGAGAGGGGGAAGAGAGAGAGAGGGGGGACAGAGAGAGAGGGGGACAGAGAGAGAGGGGGACAGAGAGAGGGGAGACAGAGAGAGGGGGGACAGAGAGAGAGGGAGACAGAGAGAGGGGGGACAGAGAGAGAGGGAGACAGAGAGTGGGGGACAGAGAGAGAGGGGAACAGAGAGAGGGGGGGGACAGAGAGAGAGGGGGACAGAGAGAGGGGGACAGAGAGAGAGGGGGACAGAGAGAGGGGGGGACAGAGAGAGGGGGGACAGAGAGAGAGGGGGGAAGAGAGAGAGAGGGGGGACAGAGAGAGAGGGAGAACAGAGTGAGAGGGGGACAGAGAGAGAGCGGGACAGAGAGAGAGGGGGACAGAGAGAGGGGGGACAGAGAGAGGGGGACAGAGAGAGGGGGGACAGAGAGAGGGGGGGACAGAGTGAGGTGGGACAGAGAGAGAGGGGGAAGAGAGAGAGAGGGGGGGACAGAGAGAGGGGGGACAGAGAGAGGGGGACAGAGAGAGGGGGGACAGAGAGAGGGGGGGGACAGAGAGAGGGGGGGAAGAGAGAGAGAGGGGGGGACAGAGAGAGGGGGGACAGAGAGAGGGGGACAGAGAGAGGGGGGACAGAGAGAGAGGGGGAAGAGAGAGAGAGCGGGGCAGAGAGAGAGGGGGAAGAAAGAGAGAGGGGGGACAGAGAGAGAGGGGGAAGAGAGAGAGAGGGGGGACAGAGAGAGAAGGGGAAGAGAGAGAGAGTGGGGCAGAGAGAGAGGGGGAAGAGAGAGAGAGGGGGGACAGAGAGAGAGGGGGAAGAGAGAGAGAGGGGGGCAAAGAGAGAGGGGGAAGAGAGAGAGAGGGGGGACAGAGAGAGGGGGGAACAGAGAGAGAGGGGGGACAGAGAGAAAGGGGGGCAGAGAGAGGGGGGGGACAGAGAGAGGGGGGGACAGAGAGAGAGGGGGGTAGAGAGAGAGAGGGGGGGACAGAGAGAGGGGGGACAGAGAGAGGGGGACAGAGAGAGGGGGACAGAGAGAGTGGGACAGAGAGGGGGGGGACAGAGAGAGGGGGGACAGAGAGAGGGGGGACAGAGAGAGGGGGGGAAGAGAGAGAGAGGGGGGGACAGAGAGAGGGGGGACAGAGAGAGAGGGGGACAGAGAGAGGGGGGGACAGAGAGAGAGGGGGAAGAGAGAGAGAGGGGGGCAGAGAGAGAGGGGGAAGAGAGAGAGAGGGGGGACAGAGAGAGAGGGGGAAGAGAGAGAGAGGGGGGCAGAGAGAGAGGGGGAAGAGAGAGAGAGGGGAGCAGAGAGAGAGGGGGAAGAGAGAGAGAGGGGGGACAGAGACAGAGGGGGAACAGAGAGAGAGGGGGACAGAGAGAGAGGGGGACAGAGAGAGGGGGGACAGAGAGAGGGGGGACAGAGAGAGGGGGGAGAGAGTGAGGGGGGACAGAGAGAGAGGGGGAAGAGTGAGAGAGGGGGGGACAGAGAGGGGGGGACAGAGAGAGAGGGGAGACAGAGAGAGAGGGGGACAGAGAGAGAGGGGGGACAGAGAGAGGGGGGACAGAGAGAGAGGGGGACAGAGAGAGAGGGGGACAGAGAGAGAGGGGGGACAGAGAGAGAGGGGGACAGAGAGAGGGGGGACAGAGAGAGAGGGGGACAGAGAGAGGCGAACAGAGAGAGAGGGGGGACAGAGAGAGAGGGGGAAGAGAGAGAGAGGGGGGCAGAGAGAGAGGGGGGAAGAGAGAGAGAGGGGGGACAGAGAGAGAGGGGGAAGAGAGAGAGAGGGGGGCAGAGAGAGAGGGGGAAGAGAGAGAGAGGGGGGACAGAGAGAGAGGGGGACAGAGGAGAGGGGGGACAGAGAGAGAGGGGGGAAAGAGATAGGGAAACAGAGAGAGAGGGGGAAAGAGAGAGGGGGGACAGAGACAGGGGGACAGAGAGAGAGGGGATAGAGAGAGAGGGGGACAGAGAGACAGAGGGGGCAGAGAGAGAGGGGGACAGAGAGAGGGGGGGACAGAGAGAGAGGGGGGACAGAGAGAGGGGGGACAGAGAGAGGGGGGACAGAGAGGGGGGGGAACAGAGAGAGGGGGGACAGAGAGAGAGGGGGGACAGAGAGAGGGGGACAGAGAGAGGGGGGACAGAGAGAAAGGGGGACAGAGAGAGAGGCGGACAGAGAGAGGGGTACAGAGAGAGGGGGACAGAGAGAGGGGGAAGAGAGAGAGGCGGGACAGAGAGAGAGGGACAGAGAGAGGGGGGACAGAGAGAGAGGGGGACAGAGAGAGGGGGACAGAGAGAGGGGGGACAGAGAGAGGGGGGACAGAGAGGGGGGGACAGAGAGAGAGGGGGACGGAGAGAGGGGGACAGAGAGAGGGGGGACAGAGAGAGGGGGGACAGAGAGGGGGGGACAGAGAGAGAGGGGGACAGAGAGAGGGGGGACAGAGAGAGGGGGGACAGAGAGGGGGGGACAGAGAGAGAGGGGGGACAGAGAGAGGGGGACAGAGAGAGGGGGACAGAGAGAGGTGGGACAGAGAGAGAGGGGGAAGAGAGAGAGGCGGACAGAGAGAGGGGGACAGAGAGAGAGGGGGAAGAGAGAGAGAGGCGGACAGAGAGAGGGGGACAGAGAGAGGGTGGACAGAGAGAGAGGGGGACAGAGAGAGGGGGGACAGAGAGAGGGGGACAGAGAGAGAGGGGGGACAGAGAGAGAGAGGGGACAGAGAGAGGGGGGGAAGAGAGAGAGAGGGGGGGACAGAGAGAGCGGGGACAGAGAGAGAGGGGGACAGAGAGAGGGGGGACAGAGAGAGAGGGGGAAGAGAGAGAGAGGGGGGGCAGAGAGAGAGGGGGAAGAGAGAGAGAGGGGGGACAGAGAGAGAGGGGGAAGAGAGAGAGAGGGGGGACAGAGAGAGAGGGGGAAGAGAGAGAGAGGGGGGCAGAGAGAGAGGGGGGAAGAGAGAGAGAGGGGGGACAGAGAGAGAGGGGGAAGAGAGAGAGAGGGGGGCAGAGAGAGAGGGGGAAGAGAGAGAGAGGGGGGTCAGAGAGAGAGGGGGAACAGAGAGAGAGAGGGGGACAGAGAGAGGGGGGACAGAGAGAGAGGGGGAAGAGAGAGAGGGGGGGACAGAGAGAGAGGGAGATCAGAGTGAGAGGGAGACAGAGAGAGAGGGGGACAGAGAGAGAGGGGGACAGAGAGAGGGGGGGACAGAGAGAGGGGGACAGAGAGAGGGGGGACAGAGAGAGGGGGGGACAGAGAGAGGGGGGACAGAGAGAGAGGGGGTAGAGAGAGAGAGGGGCGGGGACAGAGAGAGGGGGGACAGAGAGAGGGGGACAGAGAGAGGGGGACAGAGAGAGTGTCACAGAGAGGGGGGGGACAGAGAGTGGGGGGACAAAGAGAGTGGGGACAGAGAGAGCGGGGGGGGGAAGAGAGAGAGAGGGGGGGGACAGAGAGGGGGGGACAGAGAGAGAGGGGGACAGAGAGAGGGGGGACAGAGAGAGAGGGGGGAAGAGAGAGAGAGGGGGGGCAGAGAGAGAGGGGGAAGAGAGAGAGAGGGGGGACAGAGAGAGAGGGGGAAGAGAGAGAGAGGGGGCAGAGAGAGAGGGGGAAGAGAGAGAGAGGGGGGACAGAGAGAGAGGGGGAAGAGAGAGAGAGGGGGGGGCAGAGAGAGAGGGGGAAGAGAGAGAGAGGGGGGACAGAGACAGAGGGGGAACAGAGAGAGAGGGGGGACAGAGAGAGAGGGGGACAGAGAGAGGGGGGACAGAGAGAGGGGGACAAAGAGAGGGGGGAGAGAGTGAGGGGGGACAGAGAGAGAGGGGGACAGAGAGAGGGGGGACAGAGTGAGGGGGGACAGAGAGAGAGGGGGAAGAGAGAGAGAGGGGGGGACAGAGAGGGAGGGACAGAGAGAGAGGGGGGACAGAGAGAGAGGGGGACAGAGAGAGGGGGGACAGAGAAAGAGAGGGGGGACAGAGAGAGGGGGGACAGAGAGAGAGGGGGATAGAGAGAGGGGAACAGAGAGAGAGGGGGACAGAGAGAGAGGGGGACAGAGAGAGAGGGGGGACAGAGAGACAGAGGGGGCAGAGAGAGAGGGGGACAGAGAGAGGGGGACAGAGAGAGAGGGTGACAGAGAGAGAGGGGGACAGAGAGAGAGGGGGACAGAGAGACAGAGGGGGCAGAGAGAGAGGGGGACAGAGAGAGGGGGGACAGAGAGAGAGGGGGGACAGAGAGAGGGGGGAAAGAGAGAGGGGGACAGAGAGAGGGGGGACAGAGAGAGGTGGGGACAGAGAGAGGGGGGACAGAGAGAGAGGGGGTAGAGAGAGAGAGGGGGGGACAGAGAGAGGGGGGACAGAGAGAGGGGGACAGAGAGAGGGGGGACAGAGAGAGTGGGACAGAGAGGGGGGGGACAGAGAGAGGGGGGACAGAGAGAGGGGGGGACAGAGAGAGGGGGGGAAGAGAGAGAGAGGGGGGGGACAGAGAGAGGGGGGACAGAGAGAGAGGGGGACAGAGAGAGGGGGGGACAGAGAGAGAGGGGGAAGAGAGAGAGAGGGGGGCAGAGAGAGAGGGGAAGAGAGAGAGAGGGGGGACAGAGAGAGAGGGGGAAGAGAGAGAGAGGGGGGCAGAGAGAGAGGGGGAAGAGAGAGAGAGGGGGGACAGAGAGAGAGGGGGAAGAGAGAGAGAGGGGGGACAGAGAGAGAGGGGGAAGAGAGAGAGAGGGGGGCAGAGAGAGAGGGGGAAGAGAGAGAGAGGGGGGACAGAGAGAGAGGGGGAAGAGAGAGAGAGGGGGGCAGAGAGAGAGGGGGAAGAGAGAGAGAGGGGGGTCAGAGAGAGAGGGGGAACAGAGAGAGAGAGGGGGACAGAGAGAGGGGGGACAGAGAGAGAGGGGGAAGAGAGAGAGGGGGGGACAGAGAGAGAGGGAGATCAGAGTGAGAGGGAGACAGAGAGAGAGGGGGACAGAGAGAGAGGGGGACAGAGAGAGGGGGGACAGAGAGAGGGGGGACAGAGAGAGGGGGACAGAGAGAGGGGGGGACAGAGAGAGGGGGGACAGAGAGAGAGGGGGTAGAGAGAGAGAGGGGGGGGGACAGAGAGAGGGGGGACAGAGAGAGGGGGACAGAGAGAGGGGGGACAGAGAGAGTGTCACAGAGAGGGGGGGGGGACAGAGAGTGGGGGGACAAAGAGAGTGGGGACAGAGAGAGCGGGGGGGGGAAGAGAGAGAGAGGGGGGGACAGAGATGGGGGGGACAGAGAGAGAGGGGGGACAGAGAGAGGGGGGACAGAGAGAGAGGGGGAAGAGAGAGAGAGGGGGGCAGAGAGAGAGGGGGAAGAGAGAGAGAGGGGGGGACAGAGAGAGAGGGGGAAGAGAGAGAGAGGGGGCAGAGAGAGAGGGGGAAGAGAGAGAGAGTGGGGACAGAGAGAGAGGGGGAAGAGAGAGAGAGGGGGGCAGAGAGAGAGGGGGAAGAGAGAGAGAGGGGGGACAGAGACAGAGGGGGAACAGAGAGAGAGGGGGACAGAGAGAGAGGGGGACAGAGAGAGGGGGGACAGAGAGAGGGGGGACAAAGAGAGGGGGGAGAGAGTGAGGGGGGACAGAGAGAGAGGGGGACAGAGAGAGGGGGGACAGAGTGAGGGGGGACAGAGAGAGAGGGGGAAGAGAGAGAGAGGGGGGGACAGAGAGGGAGGGAAAGAGAGAGAGGGGGGGACAGAGAGAGAGGGGGACAGAGAGAGGGGGGGACAGAGAAAGAGAGGGGGGACAGAGAGAGGGGGGACAGAGAGAGAGGGGGATAGAGAGAGGGGAACAGAGAGAGAGGGGACAGAGAGAGAGGGGACAGAGAGAGAGGGGGACAGAGAGACAGAGGGGGCAGAGAGAGAGGGGGACAGAGAGAGGGGGACAGAGAGAGAGGGGACAGAGAGAGAGGGGACAGAGAGAGAGGGGGACAGAGAGACAGAGGGGGCAGAGAGAGAGGGGGACAGAGAGAGGGGGGACAGAGAGAGAGGGGGGACAGAGAGAGGGGGGAAAGAGAGAGGGGGACAGAGAGAGGGGGGACAGAGAGAGGTGGGGACAGAGAGAGGGGGGACAGAGAGAGAGGGGGTAGAGAGAGAGAGGGGGGGACAGAGAGAGGGGGGACAGAGAGAGGGGGGACAGAGAGAGGGGGACAGAGAGAGTGGGACAGAGAGGGGGGGGACAGAGAGAGGGGGGACAGAGAGAGGGGGGACAGAGAGAGGGGGGAAGAGAGAGAGAGGGGGGGACAGAGAGAGGGGGGACAGAGAGAGAGGGGGACAGAGAGAGGGGGGACAGAGAGAGAGGGGGGAAGAGAGAGAGAGGGGGGCAGAGAGAGAGGGGGAAGAGAGAGAGAGGGGGGACAGAGAGAGAGGGGGAAGAGAGAGAGAGGGGGGGGCAGAGAGAGAGGGGGAAGAGAGAGAGAGGGGGGACAGAGAGAGAGGGGGAAGAGAGAGAGAGGGGAGCAGAGAGAGAGGGGGAAGAGAGAGAGAGGGGGGACAGAGACAGAGGGGGAACAGAGAGAGAGGGGGACAGAGAGAGAGGGGGACAGAGAGAGGGGGGACAGAGAGAGGGGGGACAGAGAGAGGGGGGAGAGAGTGAGGGGGGACAGAGAGAGAGGGGGAAGAGTGAGAGAGGGGGGGACAGAGAGGGGGGGACAGAGAGAGAGGGGAGACAGAGAGAGAGGGGGACAGAGAGAGAGGGGGGACAGAGAGAGGGGGGACAGAGAGAGAGGGGGACAGAGAGAGAGGGGGACAGAGAGAGAGGGGGGACAGAGAGAGAGGGGGACAGAGAGAGGGGGGACAGAGAGAGAGGGGGACAGAGAGAGGGCGAACAGAGAGAGAGGGGGGACAGAGAGAGAGGGGGAAGAGAGAGAGAGGGGGGCAGAGAGAGAGGGGGAAGAGAGAGAGAGGGGGGACAGAGAGAGAGGGGGAAGAGAGAGAGAGGGGGGCAGAGAGAGAGGGGGAAGAGAGAGAGAGGGGGGACAGAGAGAGAGGGGGACAGAGAGAGGGGGGACAGAGAGAGAGGGGGGAAAGAGATAGGGAAACAGAGAGAGAGGGGGAAAGAGAGAGGGGGGACAGAGACAGGGGGACAGAGAGAGAGGGGATAGAGAGAGAGGGGGGACAGAGAGACAGAGGGGGCAGAGAGAGAGGGGGACAGAGAGAGGGGGGACAGAGAGAGAGGGGGGACAGAGAGAGGGGGGACAGAGAGAGGGGGGACAGAGAGGGGGGGGGAACAGAGAGAGGGGGGGACAGAGAGAGAGGGGGGACAGAGAGAGGGGGACAGAGAGAGGGGGGGACAGAGAGAAAGGGGGACAGAGAGAGAGGCGGACAGAGAGAGGGGTACAGAGAGAGGGGGACAGAGAGAGGGGGAAGAGAGAGAGGCGGACAGAGAGAGAGGGACAGAGAGAGGGGGGACAGAGAGAGAGGGGGGACAGAGAGAGGGGGACAGAGAGAGGGGGGACAGAGAGAGGGGGGACAGAGAGGGGGGGACAGAGAGAGAGGGGGACAGAGAGAGGGGGACAGAGAGAGGGGGGACAGAGAGAGGGGGGACAGAGAGGGGGGGACAGAGAGAGAGGGGGACAGAGAGAGGGGGGACAGAGAGAGGGGGGACAGAGAGGGGGGGACAGAGAGAGAGGGGGACAGAGAGAGGGGGACAGAGAGAGGGGGACAGAGAGAGGGGGGACAGAGAGAGAGGGGGAAGAGAGAGAGGCGGACAGAGAGAGGGGGACAGAGAGAGAGGGGGAAGAGAGAGAGGCGGACAGAGAGAGGGGGACAGAGAGAGGGTGGACAGAGAGAGAGGGGGACAGAGAGAGGGGGGACAGAGAGAGGGGGACAGAGAGAGAGGGGGGACAGAGAGAGAGAGGGGGACAGAGAGAGGGGGGGAAGAGAGAGAGAGGGGGGGACAGAGAGAGCGGGGACAGAGAGAGAGGGGGGACAGAGAGAGGGGGGACAGAGAGAGAGGGGGAAGAGAGAGAGAGGGGGGCAGAGAGAGAGGGGGAAGAGAGAGAGAGGGGGGACAGAGAGAGAGGGGGAAGAGAGAGAGAGGGGGGACAGAGAGAGAGAGGGAAGAGAGAGAGAGGGGGGGCAGAGAGAGAGGGGGAAGAGAGAGAGAGGGGGGACAGAGAGAGAGGGGGAAGAGAGAGAGAGGGGGGGCAGAGAGAGAGGGGGAAGAGAGAGAGAGGGGGTCAGAGAGAGAGGGGGAACAGAGAGAGAGAGGGGGACAGAGAGAGGGGGGACAGAGAGAGAGGGGGAAGAGAGAGAGGGGGGGACAGAGAGAGAGGGAGATCAGAGTGAGAGGGAGACAGAGAGAGAGGGGGGACAGAGAGAGAGGGGGACAGAGAGAGGGGGGACAGAGAGAGGGGGACAGAGAGAGGGGGGACAGAGAGAGGGGGGGACAGAGAGAGGGGGGACAGAGAGAGAGGGGGTAGAGAGAGAGAGAGGGGGGGACAGAGAGAGGGGGGACAGAGAGAGGGGGACAGAGAGAGGGGGACAGAGAGAGTGTCACAGAGAGGGGGGGGGACAGAGAGTGGGGGGACAAAGAGAGTGGGGGACAGAGAGAGCGGGGGGGGGAAGAGAGAGAGAGGGGTGGACAGAGAGGGGGGGACAGAGAGAGAGGGGGACAGAGAGAGGGGGGACAGAGAGAGAGGGGGAAGAGAGAGAGAGGGGGGGCAGAGAGAGAGGGGGAAGAGAGAGAGAGGGGGGACAGAGAGAGAGGGGGAAGAGAGAGAGAGGGGGCAGAGAGAGAGGGGGAAGAGAGAGAGAGGGGGGACAGA